>NC_064813.1:16238438-16471996 GCF_023721935.1 Panthera uncia
AAATGGATGAAAGAGCTAAATGTGAGACCCAAAACCATAAAAATTTTAGAAGACAACACAGCAGTAACTTCTCTGACATCAGCCATAGCAACATTTTTCTGGGTATGTCTCCTGAGGCAAAGGAAATGAAAGCAAAAATAAACTATTGGGACTACATCAAAATGAAAACCTTCTGCACATTGAAGGGGTCAGTCAACAAAACCAAAAGACAACCTATGGAATGGGAGAAGATATTTGCAAATGACATATCTGATAAGGGTTGGTTATCCAAAATATATAAAGATGTGATGCAGCTCAAGACCCAAAAACCATATAATCCAATTTAAAAATGGGCAGACGACACAGATATTTCTCCAAAGAAGACATCCAGATGGCTCAACAGACACATGAAAAGATGTTCATTATCACTTAATCATCAGGGAAATGCTAATGAAACCACAATGAGATATTACCTCACACCTGTCACAATGGCTAAAATCAAAAACAAACAAATGTTCGTGAGGATATGGAGAAAAAGGAACCCTCTTGCACCATTTGGTGGGAATGCAAACTGGAGCAAACTGGTGCAAACTGGTACTCAAAAAGTTAAAAATAGAACTACTTATGATCTAGCAATCACTACTGAGTATTTACCCAAGAATACAAAAATGTTTATAGCAACGTTATTTATAGTAGCAAAGATATGGAAGCAACCCAAGCGTCCACTGATTAATGAATGGATAAAGAAGGTGTGGTATGTATGTGTGTGTGTGTATATATATATACATATATATATACACACACACACATATATATACATATATATGTGTGTGTGTATATACACACATACACACACACACACAATAGAATATTACTCAGCCATAAAAACAAATGACATCTTGCCATTTGCAACAACATGGATAGAGAGTATAATGCTAAGTGAAATAAGGCAGTCAAAGAAAGACAAATACCATGTGATTTCAGTCATATGTGGAATTTAAGAAACAAATGAACAAAGGGAAAAAGAAATAAGCCCAAAAAAAAAAGAAAGAAAAAAGAAAAGAAATCACCACCACCACCACCACCACCACCACCACCACCACCACCACCACCACAAAAACCCAGACTCTTAACTCAAAAAAAAAAAAAAAAGGTGTGGGGGGGGGGGGGGGGGGGGGAGGGGATGGGTAAGATAGGTGATTGGGATTATGGAGTACACTTGTGATAAGTACTGGGTAATTAAAATAAAAACTTTAAAAAATTTTTTAAAGAAAACAAAAAAATGTTGGCCATTCTGCTTGAATAAAGAAAAGGGGGCACCTGGGTGGCTTAGTTGGTTAAGTGTCTGACTTTGGCTCAAGTCATGATCTTGTGGTTCATGAGTTTGAGCCCCATGTTAGGCTCTGTGCTGATAGCCTGCTTCACATTCTGTGTCTCCCTCTCTCTGCCCTTCCCCTGCTCACTCTCTGTTTCGCTCTGTCTCTCTCTCAAAAATAAATATACATTTAAAAAAAAGAAAAGAACTTGGAGTGATTGAGAAGTGCTTTTTAAACATGCAAATTCTCTAGCCCCTTCTTATTCTCCAGATTCTTTGAAGATAGGACTCTAGAAATCTGCATGTTCAACAGATGTTCCCAAGTTTTTAAATTCTTTAAATTTTAAGAAATGCCGATGTAACAGTTTTGTGCACGTATATATTAAAATGTGTTTGGGCTAAAGACCGTATGCTTCTTGTCAATTTTAATCAGCAGCAGCAGCAATAGCTAAGAGTTATTGGGGCAAGTACTTTCTGTTCCATATGGGGTTAGCAAATTCTATAGGTCTAGTCCTTACTCAGGAGCTTTGAGAAGAGTGAGATGGAAAGGCATGAGACAGTGCACCTTTTCAATTCTTAGAATTCATTACTTCGGCAAATTCTAGGAAGTAAAATAATGGTCCAAGGTAATGAATTCAGAGAAACAGAAATTTTAAGGGAAATATCCAGCAATGTTTCTGTGGTTGCTGCATTTTTAGTGTTGATTCTGGGGGCAAAAAACCTTGGTCTGTTGATTTCTTCAAGGCTATTTTGAGCAGATGTTACTGTTGGCCTATCAACAAAGCCAAGTTGACAGAGAGCAGATGAGTGTTGTAACAGCTAAACTTCCGTGGCATGAGTATCTGGATCGGATTTGTTTCACAGCAGTGCTGCAGCAGGACCAAGTATGATTAAACACGGGCAGATATTTGGTTTCATGAAGATTTAGGCAAAGAACAAGAGGGACCTTTTTAGAGTTAGCAGTTACCAAGTAGGGGGAATGAAGATGAATCTGCATTGTTCCAATTCAGGCTATCTGGGGGCTCACCAAATTTTTATGTTTACTAAGGCAAAAATGATACGTGTTTCATAGTATTCTATATGTTTATATGTTAAGCTTAAAATCTATTTTTTTCCTTTTAAAATATATTTATTAAAAAAATTTTTCACATTTATTTATTTTGAGAAAGAGCGAACACGCGCACGTAAGTGGGGAAGAGGCAGAGAGACAGAGGGTGAGAGAGAGAATCCCAAGCAGGCTCTGCACTGTCTGCACAGAGCCCTATGTGGGGCTCAGTCCTGTGAACTGTGTGATCATGACCTGAGCCGAAATCAAGAGTTGGTCACTCAGCCAACTGAGCCACCCAGGTGTCCCCAAATGTATTTATTTTTAGAAAGAGTCAACAATAGTGCAGATGGTACTAGAATATAACAAAAATGCTACTGATACCTCGTGGACAGTTTGGGAAGCAGACAGCCACCTCAGTCAGAGTCTACATGCCTCCCCCCCGCCCCATCAGCTCTACTCCCCTTTACTTCATCCCTTACCTAGTGCCCTACACTGCTGTTTCTTTGCTGCCCAGAGGCCCCAGTTCCTCCTGGCCCCAATTCTAGCTTGTTTTCTACACCTCCAATTGTATTCATTTTGACCAGATCTTGGAGCTACCTTTTCTAAAGGAACCTACGTTGGGGTGTTAATGGGGTTAGTGGTGTTATGGGGTGTCACCTGTTCATTTTTTAAAAATTTAAATACAACGTTAAACAAAAAAAAAAAGGGGGCGCCTGGGTGGCTCGGTCAGTTAAGCGTCTGACTTCGGCTCAGGTCATGATCTCACGGTCCATGAGTTCGAGCCCCGTGTCGAGCTCTGTGCTGACAGCTCAGAGCCTGGAGCCTATTTCAGATTCTGTGTCTCCCTCTCTCTGTGACCCTCCCCCGTTCATGCTCTGTCTCTCTCTGTCTCAAAAATAAATAAACGTTAAAAAATTTTAAATGTAGTTGACACACAGTGTTACATTAGTTTCAGGAGTATAGCCATGATTCACCGTCTTTATATGTTATGCTATGCTCGCCACAAGTGTAGCTGCCATCCGTACCTACAATGCTCTTACAGTATCATTGACCACATTCCTTATGCTTTTGATCCCCTTGACTTACTTGTTTTATAACTGGAAGGCTGTATCTCCCACTCCCCTTCACCCATTGTGCCCATCCCCCCACCTCTCTCCCCTCTGTCAACCATCACTTTGTTCTCTGTATTTAGAGGTCTGATTCTGCTTTTTGTGTGTTTATTCATTTGTTTTGATTTGATTGAGATCATGTGGCATTTGTCTTTGGCTGACTTATTTCACTTAGCCTAATACCCCCTAGGTCCATCCATGTTGTCACAAAGGCATGATCTCTTCCTTTTTGAGTGCGTAATATCCGTGTGTGTGTGTGTGTGTGTGTGTGTGTGTGTGTCTATTTCCTCATCCATTTGTCAGTGGATACTTAGTTTGCTTCCATATCTGTGCTATTGTAAATAATGCTGCAGTAAACATAGGAGTGCATAGATCTTTTTAAATTAGTGTCTAAAAATCTCTTTTAAAAATCTAAAACTTCAGGGCACCTGGCTGGCTCAGGAAGTGGAATGCAAGACTCCTGATCTGGAGGTTGTAAATTCAAGCCCCACATTGGGTGTAAAGATTACTTAAAAATAAAATCTTTTTTAAAAATCTAAAACTTCTTTTCTCAAAGTATCAAAGCTTTTTATTTCTATCTATTTTTTTTTAACATTTATTTATTTTTAAGACAGAGAGACACAGTGTGAGCGGGAGAGGGGCAAAGAGAGAGAGAGAGACACAGAATCCGAAGCAGGCTCCAGGCTCTGAGCTGTCAGCATAGAACCCGACACCGGGCTCAAACTCACAAGCCGTGGGATTATGACCTGAGCCGAAATCGGATGCTTAACCGACTGAGCCACCCAAGTGCCCCTTACCAAAGCTTTTTAAAACTCAGATTCACATATACCCTTTTTTTTTTCTTTAATTTTTTTTTAAACGTTTTTATTTATTCTTGAGACAGAGAGAGACAGAGCATGAACGGGGGAGGGTCACAGAGAGAGGGAGACACAGAATCTGAAACAGGCTCCAGGCTCTGAGCTGTCAGCACAGAGCCCGACGCGGGGCTCGAACTCACGGACTGTGAGATCATGACCTGAGCCGAAGTCAGACACTCAACCCACCGAGCCACCCAGGCGCCCCACATATACCCTTTTTTAAAAAGAGAAGTATGCCTTGATACTCAATAAATTCTTTCTGGTTGATGTCAGGCACTGTGGCTAAGCCTATTTCCTTCTTTGACAACAAAAACAGATGATCAAGTTTAAAACATTCACATAAGGATAGAATTTGAAAACCATTATAATGGTTTTCTTCTAGGTAAGTCCCATTGCTATAGGACAAAATTTATTTGTGATGTGGGAACATGAATGTGACTAGCTTTTTGTTATGTCATGCCGGTCCTGTTGAATCACTAACTCCTAGGAGTCCTTTTTGTCTCAACCTGAAGGAGAAGGGGATTCTTTTACCATCGTATTTCTTCCAAAATATGGAACTTCAGATGTTTGTTTATGCTCACTGTGTACAGACTGACCCAGGCTGAGCCCTAAGCTAACATGTATTGTGTTTTATTTTAGGCCAGTTGCAATACTTGATGGTAGAGACAAAGAGCTAACATTTTTCTGCAAGGACACAGGTTGGGGTGATCAGATACAAATAGATACAAAGACTCTTGTGTTATGTTGATCCATGGGAATTTGCCATTCTTGTAAGTCAAAAGTTATTGAATACTGGCAATTTCCTATGGTTGAACCTAATATTATACTCAGAACAGTGATATATATGAGAGATCAGCTCGTAAGAACTGGTGGAAGGCCCACTGTCCAATCCCAGCATTGCTGGGCTGTGGTTGTCACTATTTATTTGGTAAATGAATGAAGTCCTCTGTGATGTCTTTTTGACACATTCATTGGGTGTCTCCTATGTATTTGACAGTCTCCCAAACTTGAAGCTTCTATAAAGTTACATATCATATATTAAAATGTCATTTTTGAACTTTGCATTTTGTTCCACAGTAGAGCCAGAACTGTTTTAATAGATTTTTTTCAAGTGTTCAAGAATTATTTACCCGCCACATTTGTTTGTCCCCGGAAGTGTAGCATATTTGCTCTGGCTCTTCCGTCTTCTGACACATAGCTCTCTGTACCTTGGCTTTGGCATACCGCAGTTTGGAGAGCACAGTTACGTAATGGGAAGCTGCTGAAAGTTTAAATCAGGGTAATGGCACGATAAAATAGATGTCTTAGAAAGGCAATTCTGGAAGAGCCAAAATAGTTGTATAATATCAATTGACATATATTCAGTGAGACACATTAAGAACAGCTGCTGATGTTCTGGGTTGCAGCTTCTATGTCTGTCCTCGAGCACATGGGCCTTTATCTTTTGCAGTGAGTATACATTTAAAAGTATGTGGTATAATGCCAGATTGTCTAACAGTTCTACATTTTTGTGGAATTATGGGGGAAGGAACACATTGTACAATGGATGCAAAATTTTTAGATTAGGTTTTCTTTCATAGCCTTTTCTTTGAAGTGGTTTCTTATACTTCTCAAAGAAAGAATTTATAGAATGCGTTAGCTACTGTGTTGCATTGTCAGCAGGATAACTCGATGTTTAAAGGTTGGGTTATTAAAGGTTCATGTGGGAATCTGAAAGGTCTCCTGAGTAATCTATTTTCAGAGTCATTGAAAAGTAGTGAAAAGTGGATGACTGTTTAATTCCAGATATGAATGTGAGGCAGACTAGTACTTATAGTCATTAGGAAGATTCTAGGAAAGCCAAAAAAGGAGCAGAATATGCTTCCAAGTTGTTCTGAAGTAAGGTTTTGTCTTTTGTCTCTAGAAAAATAATAACTAATAGCTCATCTATTCAACATCTAGGGAATGAGAGAGACTCACTGAAGGGAATGTCTTTTTCATTCATCCAGTCATTCATTTATTTAACAATTATTGTCCTGACCCTGACCCAGACCTAACAGATACCTTGGTTAATAGATAGACATTGTCTTTGCATCCATGGAGATATCAGGCTGATGGGCAGATAACAAATAAATACAAAAACATGATTTTACATTATAATAACTACTATGAAGGGAAAGTTCAAGCTGCTTCAAGATTTTGTAATAAGTAAACCTATTTTAGATTAAGGTTTCAAGAATGGTCTCTCTGAGTAAGTGACATTTAGAGCTGAGATCTGAGAGATGAGTAGGAGATTTCCCATTTAAGGGAGGGGGGAGGTAGTGAATGTGTAAGGCTTTTGGGTGGGAGGAACTAAAAGAAAGCCAGAACTTCTAGAACACAGAGAACAGTTGGCCAAGAGGTAGGTGGACCCAAATAATACCAGAGCCTGGCAGCCATGTTGAAGAGGACATGGAATTTCTTTCCAAGTGATGCGAGAAGCCACTGATGGTCTTTCAGCATGGAATTGCATGGTGTGATTTAAATGTTTGAGAGATGATTATAGCTGTTGTAAATGCATTGCAGGGGAATAAGGAAATCAGGGAGATGAAGTAAGGATCCTGCCCACAGAGGAGTTGATGGTGTTAGTTGAAAGTGTCAGAGGGGGATAAAGGGTGGTAAATGGATTCATATCTCAGAATAGAGGCCATGGTTGTTGTTAAGCACTGGAGGGGGCTCTTCGAAGGATTTTGACAGCCCAGTGAGAAAAGATGAGGTAGAATAGGGTGGAATTGGAAAAGAGTGCCTACCTAGGGCCAAAAGCATTTTGTTAAGTAGATTTTCTTTTTTTTTTTTTTCTTTATTTATTGTTTGGACCTAAAAGGAACTGGTGCAATTGAAAGTCAAAGCTAACTGTAAGTTAAACTATTAAGAAGTATTGTTGCTGTATTTTACCCAGAAAAAAAATACCCGACTGGGACAGTGGAAAACATTGTCCTCTTCCCAAAGCACTACGTACATAGTTTGGAGGTTGAGAAAGCGGAATATATTGCAGGAAAACTTGTGAAGAACTATTGTATTTTTAATTCTTCTTCTGAAAACATGATCTCTTGTTTTCTCCCCACAAGCTTTCTGTTTGGAAAAAGAGATTTAGTGGAATTTAGACTTACACATTGGAAGCATCCATAACGTGTAACCTTTTATATCACTTTACATTTTATTTCTGTCCTTTAACCTTTTGTTTTCCTTCTGTAACTTTTATGGAAATCGTGTCTATGGACTCTTCTCTCTCTGTAAAAAGATGCTCCAGGTACTTTGTGTTTCCAAGAATGAAATTGCTTCAGAAGTAATGTCTGCTTGCTGGCTGGCTTGCTGTGTCAGAGAAATGAAGGGCTCACCTCTGTTCGAACGGTGTTTTCATTCAGCTTGCCTCCTCGTTTTGAATGTGCTTGGGGACAGTGCCTGGGAGTGTTTGGAGTCAAAAAAACAACAAAAACAAAAAAACAAAACAAAAACAAAGAATTGCGATGCGATTTGGTGGCAAAACATCTGATTCTGGTTTGGCTGCAGTCAACAGTACCACGCATTATCATTGCTGATTGAAATCAGTTTTGAAGATATAATAATTATTTTATGGTCCTCAATTGTATATTGACTTGTTTAATATTGGTAGAGGTTACTACCTTAACGAATACACGTTCTTTATAAATGTATTTGTGGCAGACTTCTAAATGAAGACAGCTGTTTTTTTATTTCCTCACAGTTTTTGGTCAGCAAAGCTGGATCAAAAGTAGCTTCTTCATCTGCAGTGAATTTTCAAAATGAAGTCTTAAATTATCTGTCACTGTTATAAAGCTAATTAGAAAATTTGAGTTACTTTCGAAAAGGTATCAATTTTGACAGCTTGATCTTTACAATGTTTTTTGTCATATTCTTTCACTAATGCATGGTGCCATCTGCTGTTTGTGGGAAGCAGATTACATTTTGAGTCACTAGGCAGAATGGATATGTAACGTCTAAAAGAAAAATGCAAAAATAGACGGAATAGAAAAATGCAGAAGTGTGGCCTGTTAGAAGTGGTCTGTTGCTTATTTGCTTATTTTTTGTGTAAAATCATTTTTAAAATCTGGTTATTCATTTGCATGAATTTTTTTTGCACAAAATTTTTACTCACTATATTCTGTCTTAATTTTGGCTTTTTGCTCATATATTTTACCTTTTTCTTCTTAGAGTAGCTCAGTTCTCAGCCCAGGGTGAGTAATCAGTAAACATTTGTTGGTTGGTTGGTTGGTTGGTTGAGTCTTGCTTGGTTTTTGTGACTACACTGGGCATCTTTTCTGAAATCCCTCTCCTGGTCATATGTGTAGAAGCAGAATAAGCTTTGGAGTAAGAAAGACCTGGTTTTCCAGCCAGGCAGTGGCTTACAGGCTGTGCAGCCTCAGAATCATTTCACTTCTTAGCACCTCTGTTTCCTCCTCTATAAGAAGAAGATAATAGTGTCCATCTCTTAGGTTGTTGTGAGGATTAAAGGAGATAATACCTGTCATATGCCTGGCACAGTCCTTTCATTAAAATGTTATTATGTTCAGGTTCAAGTGAGTTTCCTTTTTACCTTACTTCAAAGACACCCTTGCCAGGCATCTGATTTTATTATTGTAGAATCAACTCTTGGAACCGCAAGGCACCTCAGCAAGTGGGTCTCCTATTTTAATATGTATTTGAATCCCTTGGTGATCCTAGTTAAGTGCCAAGTCAGATTCCAGTTCATGGTTCTGGGATAGGGAACCCGAGAGTCTGCACATCTAACTCTTAGGTGATGCGGATGCAGCTTCCACGGAGCACGCTTGATCTAGCAAGGCTTTAGACAACAACGATTAAAACACACACACACACACACACACACACACACACACACACACACACACAAACAGCTAGTGAAGATTCTGGTTTGCCTTTTCACATAGTTAACTTCAGGTACCAATCATTAGAACCACATTCTCTTTAGAGGAGAAAAGGAATATAGGGTCTCTCACCAGAAGACATTGCAGACTAATTTCTTACTTTTTATTGATGTCAGCAGTAACATTGTTGAGAGAATTCTATTCAGGAGCCAATCATTTATTGCCCAAGCTCTGTAACCTCCACACACTGTGACTTTCAGATACTTAACTGGAACCAATTCCAAATTCACCTGCAACTTTTATTTCTATCTGTAATTTGTTACCCATTTATTTCCCTTTGTATTGTCTTTTAAATTTTTACAGCATTAAAAAATGAAAAACTAAACAAATTAGTTCCAATAACTCAGTGTAAATTTTAGAGCAATTACTTCACTCAAGTAGGACGTTTTTGGTGAGTTCTATGAGCAGTGCTCTTCTCGTCATGTTTGGATTTCCCCCGTATACTGGTTGATTGTATTTAAGCCCGAATACTCCCATTTCTGGTGCATCTGTGTGGGTTCACCTGGATGTGGGGGCTATCCACATACCCTCTGAGAAGGAATGCCTTTGATTTTACCCTGGCATAGACTTTTTCACACCTGAGGGGTCATCTGGCCCAGTCATACCATTTCAGAGTCCTAAAGGAAATTAAAACGGGTATCAAATAAATTTGGCTTGGGGACATACGAATTTGATTACAAAAATTCGTATGAAAAATTCGAGAAAAATTTGATGGACAGAACCTCTTTTCTAAATTCAGTCTTAAGTGGAAGAGCAACACTGCCCTTCCTGCCTGCCTTCCCTGTGGTAGCCATGAGGACATCCTACTGTTACCTAGTGGGCATGAGAGGGGCACCTGGGTGGCTCAGTTGATTAAGTGCCGAGTTAGACTTAGGTCATGATCTTGTGGTTCATGGGTTCAAGCCCCGCCTCAGGCTCCACACTGATGGTGAGGAATCTGCTTATGATTCTCTCTCTCTTTCTGTGTGTGTGTGTGTGTGTGTGTGTGTGTGTGTGTGTATGTGTGTGTGTGTGTCTTCCCTGTGCTCACACTTTCTCTCTCAAGGTAGTAAATAAACAAAAAAAACAGCCATGAGGGCCACTAGGAATTACATAGACAGGTTTCTCTGTCATTCTGTCTTCAGACACTTAGATATTCCTCTAAAATGAATGTCTGTCCCATTGTGTAAGGTGTCTAGAGAAGAAATTTCTACTTTGGTAAGTAGAAATATTTTTCAGGATTTTTAATTCTCCTGCTTTTCTCAACATTTGTGAAAAATAGATTACAATGCTTTTTGACACATTTGTTTTCCAGTGGATAATCCAAAAAACAAAGCAAAACAAAACAAAAACCTCTATACCTAGATCTCCAACCTGAGAAGTTTCTTTTCCAAACCATTCCTGGCCATCCATTTTTACTTATAGTCATAAGCTCACCCACATTTAAGTTTGCAAGATGCCTAGAAACTCCTCCAGTCTTAAAAAGGCTAGGTTCTACATGCATATTCCATAAACAGGCCTTAGTTTCTAGACTCTACCGTGGTAATGTCTGTGTCTTCCTCATTACAAACCTTCTGGTGAACTAGAACTTAAAGGCAGCCATGTCTCTGTGAATATATCCAGTCTATTATTAATTTGAAACTGAAAATCAAGTGTTTCCACTATATTTAAATCATAAAAAAGTCATGGATTCTTACACTTGGGAAGCGCCCTACAGGTAGTTCAAGCCAATAGCCCTTATTTAAAAGAAGACAACATGTATAAATAAGGCAGGAAAGGTTGTTAGGCCCATGGCTGATGTAAAGCCCAAAGCAGGAGTAGGCAGTTTAGGATGAAGGCTTAAATTTAGTACTCTTGGGTAAAGGTAATTCTTCAGCAGACTATCTAGTTTTATTTTGTATTAGAAGACTTATGAAGGCCTTCAAAAGAACTCACAGGTGAACAGCAAAAGAACTTACAATTAGTAAAAAAATGAGGGTAGATTAAAGGAATTAAGACTTTAGTCTTGGAAAGGGTACCTTCAAAAGTATCTTCGATGACATGGAAAAATTGTAACCAGGTGTTCCCCATTTCCTTTGAAGACAGAATAAAAGGAAGTCAATTTATACTATAGCAAAAGGAACAGCAGTTAGACATAAGGCAGATCCACACAGTGAAGCCAGTAAACATTGGAACAGGAGGGATTGTTGGCTTCCTGGTTGTCTTCCTCAAATTCTCTGGTTATTATCAGTGTCTGTCTCCTGTGGTTGGGATTTGACATCTCCAGGCCTGAGTGGATGCTCCCGCAGAGATCCTGTGCAGCTCAGTGATCTCCACAGCCTTTCTGATGTGACCGTGCAAACTTCTTACATTGTCAGTGCAACTAAATTCTGTTTTACTGAAGTAACTTTAAAACTCTGACTAGTGATGAAAGAACAAATGCCAAAAGCTAAATGAGTCAGCTTCTATCATTTTCTAGAAGCAAAAACTATAAACACCTCTCCTATCAGTTTTTAAGGTTTATTAATCTTTTGATCTTTTTCTTCTAAAGTACTGGCTATTTCCATTTTCCAATGACCTAAGTTTTTCCTCTGAAGACTGAGTCTTTGATATGATCAAGTGGATTGGGAGAACGAGACTTATTTTTCAAGAAGTTAACAGAAGAAATAGATAGGTTAACTTTTATCGAAATACGTAGCAAATTTCTTGAGATCTTGAATTACTGAAATTCCTTAGAAAAGTTCTTGGAAGCTCAGTTTTGAGGACTTTATTTTAGTAATATGTCCAGACTGTTACTGCTTGTCTGTGCGCCAGGCATTGTTCTGAGTACTTTGCATATAGTAACTCATGTAACCCTCACAACAGTCTTGTGAGGTAGGTACTGTTGATGAGGAAATTGGGGTGGAGACAGTTTAAATAATTTCTCTGAGTCATACAGTTAATAGGAGATGAAAGGTCAGTTCAGACTTAGGAAAGCTGGCTGGAGTCCGTCTCATAACGCACCTGCCCCCAACGCACACTCCACTGCCTACTGTGTATTTTTGCTGCCCAAGTATCTCTAGAACTAATGATAACATGGACCGAGATGTGGACGGTTGCAAGGGTCAAAGAAAGCCAGCAAGTGGTGGAGCACCAGCCTCCTTCGCCAACTGCCATCCTCTCCTCGCTCACATACACTTTCTGTCTCAGCCCTCCCAGGTCCCATGTCATTCCTGCATGCACCATGCTTCTTCACTGCCGGCTGCCTTCACAGGTGCCAGGCTATGGGTGTGCATGGCTTTCCTCCCAGCACTTGAACGTGACCTTTTGTGTTTATTCTTCAAAATCTTATTCAAGCATCTAATATTTCTATTTTGGGGCTCCCCTTGGGCCATGTACATTCCTCTTTTGTTGCATTTTCATTCATTGGACAACTATTTTTTAGTGCTATTACGTGGCAAAACACTGTTGTAGATGGTGGGGAAATTAGTCCATACGAGTTTCTGACCTAATGAAGCTATTTAAAAGGAAAAAACAACAATAACAACAACAGTAATGAACAGAGAAATGATTTGATCTAATGTCTCTTTTAAAGGGATCACACTTTGGGGCACCTGAGTGGCTCAGTCAGTTAAGCATCCAACTTTGGCTCAGGTCATGATCTCACGGTTCATGGGTTTGAGCCCTGTGTCAGGCTCAGAGCCTAGAGCTTGCTTCAGATTCTGGGTCTCCCTCTCTCTCTGCCCCTTCTCCACTTGCACTCTGTCTCTATCTCTCAAAAATAAATAAACATTAAAAATATTTTTTAAGGGATCACACTGGATGCTGTGTGGAGAACAGACTTGGGGGACCAAGAGGTAGGAGTAGGAAGACCAGGAGGTCAGCAGGTGATGGTGGCTTGGGATAGGGTAGAAGATGATAAAAATAGCGGAGTTTTGGATATATTTTGCCAGTATATCCTACAAGATTTCTGCTGGTGGATTGATTGTGGATTGTGAGAGAGAGGGGACCTCTAAGGCTTTTTGCTTGAGCAAGTAGAAGAAAGAAGTTGCCATATTAATTAAGATGGCAAAGACTGGAGGAAGAGCAGTTCTTGGGGAAAATAAAGAGTTCAGATTCAGACATGTCTGAGATTCTTATGTGGACATCTGATCTTGAGGTAGTGGGATATATGAGTCTGGAGTTCAGATGAGATAGTGAGACTAAAGATGTTAAATTTGGGAATGATCAGCGTATGTATTTAAAGCCAGTACAATAGAGAAGGATGAAAGACTGAAGGTTGTAGCACCCACCTCTAGACAAAATGTGGAGAATCCTGCAGAGGAGACTTTGAAGTAGTGGCCAGTCAGGTAGGAGAATCTTCTCATGTGTTCAGAGCATGTAGTGTTCAAGGGCCGGACTGTAGTTTATCTTTGTATCTCCTAGTACAGGTGTTGGCCTTCAGTATTGAATTTTAGTGTACTGAAAGAAGCAGTAGCTTGTAGCTGGGGCACCAAGCATGCCCATCAGGGTCTCAGGAGGTGATAGTAGTCAGAATGCAAGGTGGGTCCACTAGAGTTTCCAAGCCCCAGTCAAAGGGATAAAGTTTGGAAGCAGGATCCATTCCTAAGGAAGGGACTGGCAACAGTGAAACAAGGTGTCTGTCTTTAAAAAGCCTAGAGAATTGAGCAGGTTTTCAGGCCAGCAATTTAGACATAAGAATTCAGAACCAGAAGGCAAATTGGAGACAAAAACTTGGTCCTAGGAGAAAGTCAAATGTCATTTATTATAAATGAGGCACAAGATGAGATGAACTAAAATCAAAGCTATCTTGATGCTCAGACTCTTGAATATTGGATTGTAGAACTCCTTCTTTGCAACTGAGGACACAGGCCAAGACCTCTGTTTACACCATAGGTCAGCCAGAGCTAGAAGCCAATCATGGTTGACATCTGTTCATGCTGTTCAGTTACATAGAATTATTTGTAGTACAAAGCATCTTTGCTTATTTTGTATGCTTTTAAATTCTTGTACCTTTCCTACTAATTCTTCAGATGACTTTGGATCATATGTTTGTTTAGTGTTTTTAAAAAAGTAGGAAGAAATAAAGTTCATTTAGTTTGGAAAAGTAATATCTCGTTCTATAATTATAACCATTTTCATTCCATTTATAAATATAAAGCATGGATTGGTCTACCTTGGATATAAAGTTTCCCAATTTCCAACCACCTTGATAATAGGATCAACTCAACTAAATTAATAAAAAACTATTAAGTGCTTATTACATGCCCAACTCCAGATTGGCTGTGAGATTGTCAAAAGCAGTAAAACATGGTCCCTGGCCTGAAAGGTCCCATATTGTGGGGAAAATAAATATGCATAAGCAACTTAAGTACCATGAAGTGAATGTAGCAATAATCTTAATAGAAGACTTATAGACAGGTAATGGTTGGAACATAGATGGACGTTAGTAAATCTCCTTTGAGGGGCATGAGAGTCCGGAGACCCTTAATCACAGAGAGTTTCAGATGGTGATTACCTTGAGCTGAACTTCTTTCCTCATCAATTGGCCATCTGAAAGAAGGAAATGAGGTCCCTGATCCAAGGAGCATGGGAAATTAAGTCCCAATTAGAGAGATAAGAAGCCTCCAGGAAATAATCAGAAAGACATTTTACTGGTGACTTTCACCCTAGCAACTACGATGGAATGACTTTCAGGGGCAGAAGCAGACTAGCAGCAGGTAAAATGGTGACTCTGGAATAAGAAAATAAAATACAAACTTACCTGTTGTATAAGGCTCTTCTCAGTGTGATCTATACCAATATTTCTTTTTTTTTTCATAAGCTTATTTTATTTTATTTTATTTTATTTTTTTATTTTTTTATAATTTTTTAATATATGAAATTTACTGTCAAATTGGTTTCCATACAACACCCAGTGCTCATCCCAAAAGGTGCCCTCCTCAATACCCATCACCCACCCTGCCCTCCCTCCCACCCCCCATCAACCCTCAGTTTGTTCTCAGTTTTTAACAGTCTCTTATGCTTTGGCTCTCTCCCACTCTAACCTCTTTTTTTTTTTTTCCTTCCCCTCCCCCATGGGTTTCTGTTACGTTTCTCAGGATCCACATAAGAGTGAAACCATATGGTATCTGTCTTTCTCTGTATGGCTTATTTCACTTAGCATCACACTCTCCAGTTCCATCCACGTTGCTACAAAAGGCCATATTTCATTTTTTCTCATTGCTACGTAGTATTCCATTGTGTATATAAACCACAATTTCTTTATCCATTCATCAGTTGATGGACATTTAGGCTCTTTCCATAATTTGGCTATTGTTGAGAGTGCCGCTATAAACATTGGGGTACAGGTGCCCCTATGCATCAGTACTCCTGTATCCCTTGGATAAATTCCTAGCAGTGCTATTGCTGGGTCATAGGGTAGGTCTATTTTTAATTTTCTGAGGAACCTCCACACTGCTTTCCGGAGCGGCTGCACCAATTTGCATTCCCACCAACAGTGCAAGAGGGTTCCCGTTTCTCCACATCCTCTCCAGCATCTATAGTCTCCTGATTTCTTCATTTTGGCCACTCTGACTGGCGTGAGGTGGTATCTGAGTGTGGTTTTGATTTGTATTTCCCTGGTAAGGAGCGACGTTGAACATCTTTTCATGTGCCTGTTGGCCATCCGGATGTCTTCTTTAGAGAAGTGTCTATTCATGTTTTCTGCCCATTTCTTCACTGGGTTATTTGTTTTTCGGGTGTGGAGTTTGATGAGCTCTTTATAGATTTTTGGATACTAGCCCTTTGTCCGATGTGTCATTTGCAAATATCTTTTCCCATTCCGTTGGTTGCCTTTTAGTTTTGTTGGTTGTTTCCTTTGCTGTGCAGAAGCTTTTTATCTTCATAAGGTCCCAGTAATTCACTTTTGCTTTTAATTCCCTTGCCTTTGGGGATGTGCCGAGTAAGAGATTGCTACGGCTGAGGTCAGAGAGGTCTTTTCCTGCTTTCTCCTCTAAGGTTTTGATGGTTTCCTGTCTCACATTCAGGTCCTTTATCCATTTTGAGTTTATTTTTGTGAATGGTGTGAGAAAGTGGTCTAGTTTCAACCTTCTGCATGTTGCTGTCCAGTTCTCCCAGCACCATTTGTTAAAGAGACTGTCTTTTTTCCATTGGATGTTCTTTCCTGCTTTGTCAAAGATGAGTTGGCCATACGTTTGTGGGTCTAGTTCTGGGGTTTCTATTCTATTCCATTGGTCTATGTGTCTGTTTTTATGCCAATACCATGCTGTCTTGATGATTACAGCTTTGTAGTAGAGGCTAAAGTCTGGGATTGTGATGCCTCCTGCTTTGGTCTTCTTCTTCAAAATTACTTTGGCTATTCGGGGCCTTTTGTGGTTCCATATGAATTTTAGGATTGCTTGTTCTAGTTTCGAGAAGAATGCTGGTGCAATTTTGATTGGGATTGCATTGAATGTGTAGATAGCTTTGGGTAGTATTGACATTTTGACAATATTTATTCTTCCAATCCATGAGCAGGGAATGTCTTTCCATTTCTTTATATCTTCTTCAATTACCTGCATAAGCTTTCTATAGTTTTCAGCATACAGATCTTTTACATCTTTGGTTAGATTTATTCCTAGGTATTTTATGCTTCTTGGTGCAATTGTGAATGGGATCAGTTTCTTTATTTGTCTTTCTGTTGCTTCATTGTTAGTGTATAAGAATGCAACTGATTTCTGTACATTGATTTTGTATCCTGCAACTTTGCTGAATTCATGTATCAGTTCTAGCAGACTTTTGGTGGAGTGTGTCGGATTTTCCATGTATAATATCATGTCATCTGCAAAAAGCGAAAGCTTGACTTCATCTTTGCCAATTTTGATGCCTTTGATTTCCTTTTGTTGTCTGATTGCTGATGCTAGCACTTCCAGCACTATATTAAACAACAGCGGTGAGAGTGGGCATCCCTGTCGTGTTCCTGATCTCAGGGAAAAAGCTCTCAGTTTTTCCCCGTTGAGGATGATGTTAGATCTGAGGACACCTTTAGATTGAGAGTGAGGGGATGGAGAACTATTTATCATGCTACTGGAAGCCAAAAGAAAGCTGGAGTAGCCATACTTATATCAGACAACTAGACTTTAAATTAAAGGCTGTAACAAGAGATGAAGAAGGGCATTATATAATAATTACAGGGTCTATCCATCAGGAAGAGCTAACAATTATAAATGTCTATGCGCCAAATACCGGAGCCCCCAGATATATAAAACAATTACTCATAAACATAAGCAACCTTATTGATAAGAATGTGGTCATTGCAGGGGACTTTAACACCCCACTTACAGAAATGGATAGATCATCTAGACACACAGTCAATAAAGAAACAAGGGCCCTGAATGATACATTGGATCAGATGGACTTGACAGATATATTTAGAACTCTGCATCCCAAAGCAACAGAATATACTTTCTTCTCGAGTGCACATGGAACATTCTCCAAGATAGATCATATACTGGGTCACAAAACAGCCCTTCATAAGTTTACAAGAATTGAAATTATACCATGCATACTTTCAGACCACAATGCTATGAAGCTTGAAATCAACCACAGGAAAAAGTCTGGAAAACCTCCAAAAGCATGGAGGTTAAAGAACACCCTACTAACGAATGAGTGGGTCAACCAGGCAATTAGGGAAGAAATTAAAAAATATATGGAAACAAATGAAAATGAAAATACAACAATCCAAACGCTTTGGGATGCAGCGAATGCAGTCCTGAGAGGAAAATACATTGCAATCCAGGCCTATCTCCAGAAACAAGAAAAATCCCAAATACAAAATCTAACAGCACACCTAAAGGAAATAGAAGCAGAAGAGCAAAGGCAGCCTAAACCCAGCAGAAGAAGAGAAATAATAAAGATCAGAGCAGAAATAAACAATATAGAATCTAAAAAAACTGTAGAGCAGATCAACGAAACCAAGAGTTGGTTTTTTGAAAAAATAAACAAAATTGACAAACCTCTAGCCAGGCTTCTCAAAAAGAAAAGGGAGATGACCCAAATAGATAAAATCATGAATGAAAATGGAATTATTACAACCAGTCCCTCAGAGATACAAACAATTATCAGGGAATACTATGAAAAATTATATGCCAACAAATTGGACAACCTGGAAGAAATGGACAAATTCCTAAACACCCACACTCTTCCAAAACTCAATCAGGAGGAAATAGAAAGCTTGAACAGACCCATAACCAGCGAAGAAATGGAATCGGTTATCAAAAATCTCCCAACAAATAAGAGTCCAGGACCAGATGGCTTCCCAGGGGAGTTCTACCAGACGTTTAAAGCAGAGATAATACCTATCCTTCTCAAGCTATTCCAAGAAATAGAAAGGGAAGGAAAACTTCCAGACTCATTCTATGAAGCCAGTATTACTTTGATTCCTAAACCAGACAGAGACCCAGTAAAAAAAGAGAACTACAGGCCAATATCTCTGATGAATATGGATGCAAAAATTCTCAATAAGATACTAGCAAATCGAATTCAACAGCATATAAAAAGAATTATTCACCATGATCAAGTGGGATTCATTCCTGGGATGCAGGGCTGGTTCAACATTCGCAAATCGATCAACGTGATACATCACATTAACAAAAAAAAAGAGAAGAACCATATGATCCTGTCAATCGATGCAAAAAAGGCCTTTGACAAAATCCAGCACCCTTTCTTAATAAAAACCCTGGAGAAAGTCGGGATAGAAGGAACATACTTAAAGATCATAAAAGCCATTTATGAAAAGCCCACAGCTACACCAATATTTCTAACTTTTTCTTCTTTGGCTCCTCTTAACTCTTAAAAACAAAACATGAAAGCCAGTGGTTCCTAAAGCCAGCTTATTATCAATTTGTGAAGTAGGGTGGAGGGCACTAAAATATATAATAGATATTCATGCCCATCCTGGACTTGCAGAATCAGAATCTTCCAGAGTAAGACCCAGGCAGCGGGCTCTTAATAAGCCCTGCCTCATTATTCTTAACTGGTGCTCCCTGTTTTGTTATTGAGGGATCTTACTTCCAGGGGCTGAGACATTTACCTAAGCCAGTCAGTCAGTAGCAGAAATAGAACTACAGTACAGATATTTTAACTCCTGCTCTGAAACTTTTTGGTTTATATTTATTAATGAATGTCTACAGTGAATTTCCAAATTGTTTAAGAGTCGTCTTAATTTACTATGTTTAAATGGGAATGAATTTCACAGGGCTTCTACAGTTTCTCCTTATAATTACAGAATTTTTGCAGCAACTACTGTATTCCTGTTGCTAAAGTGCCCTTTGCTAATTATAATTAGGTCTGTTTGTTATAACTCTCACTTTTAACTTGGGTGTTTTGTTTTGTTTTGTTTTGTTTTGTCATTTAGTAGATCTCAGACCAGATTACCTGAACTAATTCTTCCATCTTTTCTTAAGTGAGGACATCTCCTCACTATGAAGGTAGAATTGTGATCTCCAGTGTAATTTCTTGATGTGCAGCCAGGATTTCTTGGAAGAGAACTTCCAGTAATGAGTGATTTAATTATCTGCCTCCTTCAGGTGGATACCTTTTTCTTGGTCAGCTCCTAATAAAGGAACAAGCTCTCCTGTCTGTTTTACAGCTTAACATAATTTTGAGCGAGCCGAATTATATTCTACCGCAGTCAAATGACTAAATATACTTCATGTACCTGAAGTCCTGGATATTTTGTTCCAGGATAGCTAATTGCTAAGAAGAAAATGGTTTGCTACATAAATAACAGTACTGTATTGAAAAAATACTGGAAATTCATTTACTTTTTACTTTCTAAAAAAAAGTGGGTAATTATTATGACTCCCTGGTCAGAGTTGTAGATTTTATATATCCTTGGTGTATGAAAGGAGAGGTGGAAACAGGAAAAGTATATTCTAAATTATTGTGGTTGCTATGCAAAAATATGCCTGTATAGATGTAGCAGGATTCTCACACAGAGAAGAGTCATGACACCAGGCTCTTCTTTCCAGGAAGCAACTTAATTCATGCCAACATGGGCTCAGTTGGGTTCATACCCAAAAAACTGAGCCCTGAACACCACATGGTGTAGCCTTTTATACATTTTCTACTTCTTTGTCTCCCCAAAACGGGTGATATATAGACACACAGTCTGATTGGGTGGTCTCATGTTACAGGGTCTTGAGAGATGTCACATATGCACATAACCAGGTTGCCTTCCCTTATCTTGAGGTTTTTTTTCTCACCACATTCCTTAGGGAGGGCACTCCACCACATAAATACATCCTAAAGCTATAGAAAATAGGACCTTTTCAACTTAACTGTTTTTAGCATTCACGGAAGATCGTTCATCAGAATATTTTGTTACACTTAAAAAATGTGCCATTTATGTTTTATTTTGTAAACATTTTTAGCTTAAGGATTAAATTTTCAGTTTTTTTCTTAAATGTTTATTTTTGAGAGGGAGAAACAGAACGTGAGTGGGGAGGGGTAGAGAGAGAGGGAGACACAGAATTTGAAGCAGGCTCCAGGCTCTGAGCTGTCAGCACAGAGCCTGATGCAGGGCTCCAGCCCATGAGCCGTGAGATCATGACCTGAGCCAAAGTCAGACGCTTAACTAACTGAACCACCCAGGCACCCCAAAGGATTAAATTTTCAGATTGCAGTTAAAAATTATTACTATTTTCTTTTTTTTTTTTTAATTTTTTTTAATGTTTATTTATTTTTGAGACAGAAAGAGACAGAGCATGAACAGGGGAGGGGCAGAGAGAGAGGGAGACACAGAATCTGAAACAGGCTCCAGGCTCTGAGCTGTCAGTACAGAGCCCGACGCGGGGCTCGAACTCACGGACCGTGAGATCGTGACCTGAGCCGAAGTCGGACGCTTAACCGACCGAGCCACCCAGGGGCCCCAAAAATTATTACTATTTTCAAAAGCACATATATTGTTGTCTCTTCTAGTCAGGAATGTGATTTCTGGTCAAGCAAGTAATACGTTTATATGTTAAAACTTAGGGACACATTTGTAAATATGATACATGAGCAGATATTAATTTTCAATGGAATTATTTAAGGAAATAACATCGATAGCTTGTTTCCCTGAAATCTCTTCTATGACCAGTTTCATAAAATTGATCTGCTAACTTGAAATTCTGTTGCTTAGCTTTCATTATATGCTGTTTATTTCTCACCATTGTCAGGTCATATATCAATCAATTTATCACTGATAAATTGATCAATTTATCACTTTCAAGTTTTGCCATTTGCATTCTTAAGCTTAACTCATATCGCTGTATTTCCTGTAGATTTTTAAATAGCCAATTTATAGTTCCCCTTTAAAATAGAATACCAATTGTATACAAATCCGTACACATATACATACAGACATAAATTCCAGAAGACATTGGTGAAATTTGGTAGAAATAACCTATTTTCAATAACTTTCCAAGTGAACTCTCTATTTTTTTTTCTGCTGACAAATGTTCTGATGGAGGTATAGAAACTAGCCTGTAGTGCTTCTCAACTTTTGGGCTTTTATCCATCATTTTACCTAATTGCATCATATGTATTCATTTCTAAACGTTTTCTTTTTAATGTTTATTTTTTGAGAGAGAGATGGACAGAGTGAGATGGGGGAGGGGCAGAGAGAGAGGGAGACACAGAATCCGAAGCAGGCTCCAGCTCTGAGCTGTCAGCACAGAGCCCGACATGGGGCTTGAACTCACAAATTGTGAGATCATGACCTGAGCTGAAGTCGGACACTTAACTGAGTCACCCAGGCGCCCCCATAGGTATTCATTTTTAAATTCATAAAATATCATATGATATTTCATGTACTTGGTAAGATGTTAATGGTAATTCACATAAAATATGTATTTATTTACTACTGTGGGGGAAATCTCAACTATCTTTGCTTGGTGGGTTATTACCTATATGGATATAACTTGAAAGGGATATTCATTAGAGAATTGAATGTGTTCTACTTTTTTTAAAATAACATATGATCAGGAGTAATAACTTTCAGAGAGATTTTTTTAACAACTTCATTTGACCACAATTTCTAAAAAAAAATATCTACTGAGCACACTATCAGTCTTATTTCTTAAATATGTATTAGTCACTTTTACGATTATTTTCAGCTAGATCCTATACCTTTTAATTAATTGATGCTACAACACAATTCACAGTGTTTTTAGTGACATTTAGTTTTGATGTTTGACTTTAAAAACTTTGCACAAGTAACAGAAACTAGTTTAATTTTTTTTATTTTTATGTTTTTTACTTTCTATAATTTATTTATTTTTTATAATTTACATCCAAGTAGTTAGCACGTGGTGCAACAATGATTTCAGGAGTAGATTCCTTAAGTCCCACACCCCTCCCATATCCCCTCCAGCAACCCTCTGTTTGTTCTCTATGTTTAAGAGTCTCTTCTGTTTTGTCCTCCTCCCTGTTTTTATATTATTTCTGTTTCTCTTCCCTTGTGTTCATCTGTTTTGTATCTTAAAAGTCCTCATATGAGTGAAGTCACAAGATTTTTGTCTTTCTCTGACTAATTTAGCTTAGCATAATACCCTCCAGTTCCATCCACGTAGTTGCAAATGGCAAGATTTCATTCTTTTTGATTGCCAAGTGATACTCCATTATATATATACACAATATCTTCTTTATCCATTCATCCATCAATGGACATTTGGGCTCTTTCCATACTTTGGCTATTGTTGATAATGCTGCTATAAACATGGGGGTGCATGTGTCCCTTCGAAACAACATATCTTTATTCCTTGGATAAATACCTAGTAGTGCAATTGCTGGGTTGTAGGTAGTTCTATTTTAGTTTTTCGAGAAACCTCCATACTGTTTTCCAGAGTGGCTGCACCAGTTTGCATTCCCCCCAACAATGCAAAAGAGATCCTCTTTCTCTGCATCCTCGCCAATATCTGTTGTTGCTTGAGTTGTTAATGTTAACTCTTCTGACAGGTGTGAGGTGATACCTCATTGTGGTTTTGGTTTGTATTTCCCTGATGATGAGTGATGTGGAGCATTTTTTCATGTGTCAGTTGGCCATCTGGATGTCTTCTTTGGAGAAGTGTCTATTCATGTCTTTTCCCCATTTCTTCACTGGATTATTTATTTTTTGGGTGTTGAGTTTAATAAGGTCTTTATAGATTTTGGATACTAACCCTTTATCTGATGTGTCGTTTGCAAATACCTTCTCCCATTCTGTTGGTTGCCTTTTAGTTTTGCTGATTGTTTCCTTCACTGTGCAGAAGCTTTTTATTTTGATGAGGTCCCAGTAGTTCATTTTTGCTTTTGTTTCCCTTGCCTTCAGAGACATGTTGAGTAAGAAGTTGCTGCGGTCAGGATCAAAGAGGTTTTTGCCTGCTTTCTCCTCGAGGATTTTGATGGTTTCCTGTCTTACATTTAGGTCTTTCATCCATTTTGAGTTTATTTTTGTGTGGGGTGTAAGAACGTGGTCCAGGTTCATTTTTCTGCATGTCGCTGTCCAGTTTTCCCAGCACCACTTGCTGAAGAGACTGTCTTTATTCCATTGGATATTCTTTCCTGCTTTGTCAGAGATTATGTGGCCATATGTTTGTGGGTCCATTTCTGGGCTCTCTATTCTGTTCCATTGATCTGAGTGTCTGTTCTTGTGCCAGTACCATAGTGTCTTGATGATTACAGCTTTGTAGGATAGCTTAAAGTCCGGGATTATGATGCCTCCTGCTTTGGTTTTCTTTTTCAAGATTGCTTTGGCTATTCGGGGTCTTTTCTGGCTCCATGCAAATTTTAGGATTATTTATTCTAACTCTGTGAAGAATACTGGTGTTATTTTGATAGATACTGCATTGAATATGTAGATTGCTTTGGATAGTATTGACATTTTAACAATATTTGTTCTTCCTATCCAGGAGCATGGAATATTTTCCCATTTTTTTGTGTCTTCTTCAATTTCTTTCAAGCTTTCTGTAGTTTTCAGTGTATAGATTTTTCACCTTTTTGTTTTTTCCTAGGTATTTATTCCTAGTTATTTTATGGTTTTTTGGTGCAATTGTAAATAGGATCAATTCCTTGATTTCTCTTTCTGTTGCTTCATTATTGGTGTATAGGAATGCAGCTGATTTCTGTGCATTGATTTTATATCCTGGAACTTTGCTGAATTCATGGATCAGTTCTAGCAGTTTCTGGTGGAATCTTTTGGGTTTTCCATATAGAGTATCATGTCATCTGAGAAAAGTGAAAGTTTGACCTCCTCTTGGCCGATTTGGATGGCTTTTATTTCCTTGTGTTGTCTGATTGCTGAGGCTAAGACTTCCAATACTATATTGAATAACAGCCGCGA
This sequence comes from Panthera uncia, assembly GCF_023721935.1. Classification (NCBI taxonomy): domain Eukaryota; kingdom Metazoa; phylum Chordata; class Mammalia; order Carnivora; family Felidae; genus Panthera; species Panthera uncia. Next base: position 16,262,946 of record NC_064813.1, read on the forward strand.
GAGTGGACATCCCTGTCTTGTTTCTGACCTTAAGGGGAAGGTTCTTAGTTTTTCCCCTTTGAGGATGATATTAGCGTTGGGTCTTTCCTATATGGCTTTTATGATCTTGAGGTTTGATGCTTCTATCCCTACTTTCTTGAGGGTTTTTATCAAGAAAGGATGCTGTATTTTGTCAAATGCTTTCTCTGCATCTATTGAGAGCATCATGTGGTTCTTGTCCTTTCTCTTATTGATGTGATGAATCACATTGATTGTTTTTGTGGATATTAAACCAGCCCTGCATCCCATGTATAAATCCCACTTGGTCGTGGTGAATAATTTTTTTAATGTATTGTTGGATCTGGTTGGCTAATATCTTGTTGAGGATTTTTGCATCCATGTTCAGCATGGAAACTGTTCTATAGTTCTTTTTTTTTAGTGGGGTCTTTGTCTGGTTTTGGAATCAAGGTAATGCTGGCTTTATAGAAAGAATTTGGAAGTTTTCCTTCCATTTCTATTTTTTGGAACAGCTTCAAGAAAATAGGTGTTAACTTTTCTTTAAATGTTTGGTAGAATTCCCCTGGAAAGCCATCTGGCCCTGGACTCTTCTTTTTTGGGAGATTTTTGATTACTAATTCGATTTCTTTACTGGTTATGAGTCTGTTAAAATTTTCTATTTCTTCCTGTTTCAGTTTTGGTAGTATATATGTTTCTAGGAATTTGTCCATTTCTTCCAGATTGCCCATTTTATTGGTATATAATTGCTCATAATATTCTCTTATTGTTTGTATTTCTGCTGTGTTGGTTGTGATCTCTCCTCTTTCATTCTTGATTTTATTTATTTGGGTCTTTTCCTTTTCTTTTTGATCACACTTTTTTTAAAATCAATTTTGTTAATTCTTTCAAAGAACCAGCTTCTCCTTTCATTGATCTGTTCTGGTTTTTTGGTTTTTCTAGCATTGATTTTGGCTCTAATCTTTATTATTTCTTGTCTTCTGCTGGTTTGGGGTGTTATTTACTGTTCTTTTTCCAGCTCTTTAAGGTATAAGGTTAGGTTGTGTATCTGTGACCTTTCTTCCTTCTTTAGGAAGGCCTGGATTGCTATATGCTTCCCTTTGCTGCATCCCAGAGGTTTTAGGCTGTGGTGTTACCGTTTTCATTGGCTTCTATGTACTTTTTAATTTCCTCTTTAACTTCATGGTTAGCCCACTCATTCTTTAGTAGGATGGTCTTTAGTTTCCAAGTATTTGTTATCTTTCCACATTTTTTCTTATGGTTGATTTCGAGTTTCATGGTGTTGTGGTCTGAAAATACGTACGGTATGATCTTGATCTTTTTGTACTTGTTAAGGGCAGCCTCTACCAAACGTCCTCCCAGCAGGGGAACCACCTCTCCCCATGTGGCTGGGACCTCGCTCTCCCTTCCTGGAGATTTGCTCTTCCCACCAGAGCACAGACAGGTATCTAGTTGCAGAGTTTCAGACTCTGTGCTCCCCCTGTTTATAGAGTCCTAGTGGAATTTAAACCCTCTCCTTTTTCCTTTCTCCTTTTTTTGTTCAGTCTCTTGCATATCTTCCTTTTCTCTCCAGGTGCTTTGGGGGAGGGGGTGCTTTCCCATACTCCCCCCATCTCTGTCCTCTCCCCACAAGCAAAACCACCTCCCTGCCCTCTGCAGTTTTCTCCCCCAGTTCACCTCTCTGTGCCAAGTACCTGCTGAGTTCTCTGGTTCAGTTTGTGAAGATTGTTGTGTTAATCCTCGAATCGGTTTTCTAGACGTGCAGGATGGTTTAGTGTTGATCTGGCTGTATTTCAGGGACAAGAGACACACAGAAAACTTCCCTGCTGTTCTGCCATCTTGGCCCCTCCCTCAGAAACATTTTAAATAGTATGAAGTAGCTAGAGGTGGACTTTAAATTAAAGAATTTTAAGATGTGCTTGTTAGAAGTATTATACAGTGATTCTCACACCCGGCTGTATATTACAATCACCTGGCCCCACCCAGACCAATTAAAGTAGACTTTGAGGTATTATTAAAGCTTCCTAGGTGATTGTAACGTGCAGTTGGCTTGAAAACTTTAGGTACTGCTCACTTCTCAGTTTGGATTCATATCAGACTCCTGGGAAATTCTTAAAAATACAAGTGGACAGGCTATACCCCCAAGAAATTCATATTTCTTTGATCCAAGGTTGAACTGCCTCAGTGTCTTATAAAAGCCCCCCAGGAGGGGTGCCTGGATGGCACTGGGTCAGTTGAGCCTTTGACTTCAGCTCAGGTCATGACCTCACAGTTCGTGAGTTCAAGCCCCACATGGGACTTGCTGATGTCAGCCTGTCAGCACAGAGCCCTGTTTGAATCCTGTCTCCCTCTCTCTGCCCCTTCCCCACTTGCGCTTTCTCAAAAATAAACATTTAAAACAACAACAACAAAAAAGCACCCCAGGAGGTCAACCACTCAGCTGATGGTAAAAGAACTGGATTAGAATCAGGAAGCTTGTCATTCCAGTCCTAATTCTGTGAACTTAAAAATACCACCTCGCACATTTGAGGTGTTTTGTAAAATGGAGGTAGTAACATCAACTTCTGTACCTGACAGATATTGTTACAATTGAATTGCACAGGAAGTTCTCTGCAACAAAGTGCTATAAAGGTTGTAGTTAAGATTTTACCAAGTAATGGCTGCTGTGAAATGGTGCGGTTAGTTTGGTGCTAAATCCTATGTAGTTCTTAGCAGAAAGAGGCCACACCTATCTCTGAGACAGAGTGAAACTTGGGCTCCTTGGCTGTCTCCAGCATCTGTCATCCTAATTCTTAAAGCTGGCAGTACATTTTTTTATTCAGACCAGTCTGCTGGGGGCTCTAAGTGGCAGGGGGCAGGAGGTGGAGAAAAGATAGAGATGCCCCATCTGGTGATTAAATAAAAAATTGTGAGTTTCTATAATTAGTAAATCCTTCAAAGAGACATGGCAGGCAACAGTGGAGCTGTTTACCTGATTTAATTTTTAAACTCTTTTTCGGTACTTGCCTCCTATATTCCGCCCCTGTCGTCTCTAGTGTTTAAGCTTCGCTAACATTTACCCATGTACTGAGTGAGGACAGAAGAAAGAAAGAGGGTCACCAAAGATGAATATACTCATTAACGGCTCCCCAGCATGACAGACACCTCAGGACTTCATCCTTGGATGGGGTAGGAGTCGTCTATCCAGAGTGTGTTAGTCTGCTTGCAGCCTTTCACCAGACTCCTCACCAAGCAAATTACATATGGTATCTTGAGTCTTTTAAATTCTCTCAACTGTATATTTGACTGCAAGTTCTTGAGTTGTGTTTGGGTTCCCCACCCCCCCTCGTTCTGCTTTGGGAGTACTTAAAATTTCAGCTTCTGCTTGTTTCCGAAGACAGTGATAAACGTGTGATTGGTTTTCCTTTCCTGAGAACATCACCCGGATGCATTATACCCTTGTTTTCAGATTTGGAAAGAGGTAGTGAAGCTTCTGGGATAGTAGAAGATGAAAGAAAGCATGTCTGAATTTTAATGTTATTATTCAGAAGCTCGCTTTTCATGTTTAAGAAGGAACTGAATGTAATCTGTTTTTCTTTCCAAATAACCTGCAAATGAGGCCCACCAGCCAAAAGGAGTATGCTATTAATATCAATAAATTGTAGAAAGAAGCTATTTTGAGGAACATTTCATGATTCTTGATTCTCATGAAAGCTCTATTTCCTTGATTCCAACAATCCTATTCATTACATCTATTGATTCAGCTAATACTGAGAACCTACTCTGTTGCACGTAGTGTCCTGAGTGATGGAAATACATCAGTAAAGATACAGGCAGGGTTCTGCCCTCATGTAACTTACAAGGAGAGAGAGACAGATAAATGAGTAGTTACACAGCAATGGATGGAGAGTCCAGGATGCTTTTAAAGAGCCCTAATAAGGGGTACCTAACCCAGCCATGGAATGCCAAGAAAACCTCCTTGGAGGAATTAGCATCTAATATCGGACCTAGAGAGAGAGGAGTAGCTAAGTAAAAGAAGGATGTTCCAGGTAGAGAAGACATCATACAGAAGGTCCAGAGGTTCAGGGCATGGTCTAATATGGGGGAGTTCCTTGAGAAGAACCTAGTTTTCATTTCCCCACAGCTATGAGATCACCAAAAAGGGTGGAGTTTGTGGGCAGTGGGTGCCACCAATGAAATCCCGGCATTCAGCAGAGAGAAAAGTGCTGTAGTGTCTGTACATGGAAAGGTGTCAGATCATTTAGCAGATGGTACATGATGTGGTAGCAACCAGCTGAAAGCATTATCAAAGAGGACCTTACAGCTTACCTGTGGGTCTAAGTCTTCTGGCTGGGATTCCCTGGATTAGCATTGCAGAGGAAAAACAGTTCAGCCCATCTGCTGTGTGTTTCTTCCTTGTGTGGCTCCTCTACTGTCATACTGCTACCCCACTCATGGAACACCTCACTGCTGACACTTCTGGGCACCAAATGTGTAAAGGCTTTTCCTGCAACACCAGCTGGGTGACCTACAACATAACTCAGTTCTAACACTATCTACCTTGAGATCCCACAGGTTAAGGGCTCAGTACCCCAAGCCTGCTACCACTGTATTTAAGATGTCAAACACAAGTAGGTCCCCAGATTACCCACAACTTATGTTCATTTTGGCTACAAATCAGAAGTTCCCATAACCCCCCTCCTTAGTTTCAGTCAACTTGCTAGAGCAGCTTATAGAACTCAGGGGAACATTTACTTACCAGTAATGTAGACGGTTGACCAGTTCCTTAAGAGACACATAAAGGCGTGTCATATGCTCAGTACATGGATGTACATGCTGCCGACCTGGAAGCCCTGAACTCCGTACCATCGGGACTTTTATGGAGGCGTACATTTTAATGTAGGCGTGATTAATTATGATGAATCAATTGATAACTCCATTTTCAGCCCTTCTCCCTTCTCAAGAAAATGGGAGTTAGTAGGGGAGAAATTCCAAGCTTCCACGCATGGTTTTTCTTTCTGGTGACAGGCTCTCATCAAGGAGCTACCTTAAGAGCCCACCCAGGGTCACCTCATTAGAATAAAAGACACTCCTACCACCTAGGAAATTATAAGGGTTTCAAGAGCCCTGTGTCAGGAATTGGGGTCAGAGACTTAATATTAGGACAAGAGATGCTTTTAGTGTTCTTATTACTTAGGAAAATACAAGGGTTTCAGGAATATCTGTGCCCATAACTGGAACAGAAACCAATATGTTTTCTGTTACATCACAAGCATATATTTAATGTTGCACAAGTTGATATATTAACATATACCTTCTAATGATAAATTGATACAGTCTCACACATTTCTTAACTAATGGTCTTTTGGAGCCAGTTTAGTCTGAACATTAAATATTAAAATATCTTCATTGTTAATTCAGCTAACCTTTAAAACAATCTTATTCTGACTTTAATAGCTTCAGATTTAAGGAAAATGTATAGTATGCCATGGTCATTTCTAACACTGTCTCTGGATATAGACTACCTGTTTTTGAATCTCAGCTTCAACCATTTGTGATCTTGGGCGAGTTGGTGAACCGTTAGCAATGTGCCTCAGTTTCTACATTCTCATGATTTAATTAAATGATATTTTTAGTGTTCTAAAAACAATTATTGGCATATGTTAATTGATCGTAAATGTTAGTAGCTAATATCATCATCATCATCATCATCATCATCATCATTGTTGTGTTTTAGTTCATCAGTTGGAATTAGGTCAAGCTGCAAAGAAGACTTCACACTGCTCTTAACCCAAGTTATTCCTGCACGTTTTAATTGCCTGTTGCATTTTTCTGCAGTGTGTGATTGTGGGGAGTCCCAGCAAAGTAACTTGACACATTGTACCAAATAGTACTCTGTTCCCTAACCTTTGCAAGTGACTTGTCTCCCCAAATCTATTGATTTTTTTTAATATATTTCTTTTAAATTTTCAGAACACCTCCATGCCATATTGAATACATAGTTGGTGTTCTATACATATTTGTTGAATTTAGGCTAATGTGTTTTGGGGTTTTTAGAGATCAATTTTATTTTTTTAAAAAAGAGGGTGGATTGGATCAATGGAAACTCTAGCAGGAGGTTGGAGGGAGAGAAGGATCGAGATCAGCTGGTAGTTAGAGATTGGTGGGAGTCTTTGTCTTCTTTGTTTTTATGAAGGGCATCAAAAATATCCCCACAGCCTGGGATGGGTTGACTGATAATTGTAGCTGGAAGACTGAATAATCCAGGGCTTATCATGACTTAATGGGATTGAAAACAGAAGGGTGATTGCTAATGTTCATTACCAATAGGGCATCATAAAATGCTTTCCAGGTCACACCTCTCCTTTATTAGCCAGGGTTAATGTGTTGCTTATTTATATTTCTATCGCCAGTTCTAGTTTAGGAGTCCATTGATGGAGAAATGACCTATCCATCACTGTAAACATGCAAGTGATTATATATACTAAGCAGTCTTCATAACGCCTGGCACACAGATTTGGTAAATATTTGTCAAAACCTCTCATTTGACCTATTTCTCTTATTTTACCTCCTTTGTTACTAAAAGGTTTATTTAATTCAGATTTCACAAACTACTAAGAGTTTTTCCCAGAGTCACTCATAATTAAGAAGTGACTTTATTCAGTAGTTCATTTATAAAAACAAATGCAAGTCGAGCAAAGATTAAAAAAAAAAAAAAAACACCCACAACCAGACAGATGCATTCATATGTTAAATCTATTTCTTATCCTCCACATTCTTGAACTGTTTCTACTCATGAGAAAAGTAACAAATGAATCTATAGTAAAAATGGAAAACATTAAGGAAACTGGGGGAAAGGGAAGGCTGGAATCATGCAAGTTTTTTTGTAGTTTATACTATATTAGTAAACAGGTAGCAGGCCTAAGGGAGGACTTGGCCGTGAGGGCTTTCAAACATTAGAACTTAGATGAATTTATATGCAAGGCTATGGTGAACGTCCCGGACATCTTTTTTAAGCTGCTGCTTTGTTTTCAGTGCTGCAATCCTGACCTCTAGTGGGCATCCAGAAACAAAACCCTAAACCTAGAATACAACCTGATTTTACTGGGTACGCCATCAAACTCCATTATTTAGTCATCCTAAAAGATGGAATTTTTTTTTTAATTTTTTTTTTAACGTTTATTTATTTTTGAGACAGAGAGAGACAGAGCATGAACGGGGGAGGGTCAGAGAGAGGGAGACACAGAATGTGAAACAGGCTCCAGGCTCTGAGCTGTCAGCACAGAGCCCGACGCGGGGCTCGAACTCACGGACCGCGAGATCATGACCTGAGCCGAAGTCGGCCACTCAACCGACTGAGCCACCCAGGCGCCCCAAGATGGAATTTTTAAAATGCTTACTCTATGAGAATGAAAATAAGGTAAAATACTTTTGGGTTAATGTGTTACACTATTCTTGCTATTAGACCTCTGTGTTAAGAGCAGCCAGTATTTCTTTTTGTTTGCATGGGAATTATCTCACGCTTTTTGTGTGTGTGTGGAAAAATGCATTTTGTAGATCACAAAAGTAAGAAATTTATCTCACCCAGAGAGAAGCTCAGAGGGATTATGTTCTGGTTGCCTGATATACATTAGAAGCTGCACCAAACCTGAGTGGCTTTAAAACAATGATTTTGAAGCGGGACATGTTGATATTATATGTAGCCTCCTGATATGATATGGACTGACACAACATTGATTCTGTGTTGTTTGTGCCAAGAATACATAACCTAAATCTCATCATAAGGAAACATCAGACAAATTGAGGGACATTCTACCAAATAGAATCCTGTACTCCTCGAAAGTATCAAGTTCATCAAAGACAAAGACTTTGATCTGCCATCTGTCCTAGATGAAAGCAGACTGAGGAGACATGACAGCATAATGTAAGACATGGTCCAGGATTGGATCCTGGACCAGAAAAGGACATCAGTGGGACATCAGACAAAATTTGAATACTGCTTTCATGGTTTTGATAGTTGTACTGTGGTTATGTGAGACGTTGACATTTGATGAAGCCAAGTTAAAGGTATGCCGAGATTCTTGGCACTATTTGTGCACATTTTTTCTAAATCTGAAATTATTTCAAAATTAAAGGCTTTTAAAAATTAAAACAACCATTCATTTTATTCACAATTTCATAAGTCAGGAATTTCAGAAAGATTCAGCTGTGTGGTTTACCTCTGACCCACATGGCAGCCACTGGGGCACCTGAGGCTGCAGGATTCACTGTCAGGACGACTTGTTGATCCACGTGTGTGGCACCTGGGTGATTCTTGGCCTCTGTTTCTTTTCTTTTTTATGATGTTTTTATTTAAAACAAAAATTCTTTTAATGTTTATTTATTTTTGAGAGCGAGAGACAGAGCATGAGCAGGGGAGGGGCAGAGAGAGAGGGAGACATAGAATCCGAAGCAGGCTCCAGGCTCTGAGCCATCAGCACAGAGCCTGATGCGGGGCTTGAACTCGGGAAGGGAGAGATCACGATAACTGAGCCACCCAGGCGCCCCAAGATTTTTTTTATTTTTGAGTAATCTCTACACTCAATATGGGGCTCAAACCCACAATCCCGAGCTCAAGAGCCATACACTCTTCTGACTGAGCCAGGCAGGCACTCCCTTGGCCTCTGTCTCTTATGGATGGCATTTTGTCCTGCAGACCCTTTACTTTTTGTTTAGCTTCTTAGAGCATAGGGTCTAAATATAACTGGTGGTGGCTGACCTTCACGTGGTGGGAGTGGGGGGGAGCACTCCAGGAGATGGGGAGTGGAAGCTTTTACCCTTAAGGCTTGGGCCCAGAATATAGGCATAACTTCACTTCTACCATATTCTGTTGGGCAAAGCACTAGTATACTCTGCCCAGATTTAAGAGGAGAGGTCAAAGACCTTACTTCTGGATGGGAGAAGTGTCAAAGAATTAAGAACGTCCTTAATTCATTACAGACACTAACCAAAGTCCCACTGAATTTGCAGTAGATGGATGGAATTAGTGAGAAAGCTGTGGAAATTTTTTTTTTTGTCTGACAAACATAATCAGTATTGAATTAGTGAAAAAGCTATGGATTTTTTTTTTTAATCTGACAGACATAAGTTCTAGTCCTGGCTTTGCCATTTACTAACAGAGTGATGTCTCTGGGCCTCAGTTTGCTCATCTCTAAAATGGTGGCAGTGATACATATGCCATGGAGTTACTCAGAGAATTAAGTGAAAAAAAGATATAAAATACCAGCCATGACAGGCAATCAATATGCAAACCTAATAATGTATGCTGGCATTTACTGAATACTTAGCAAGTGTTCAATTCCTGTGATGTGCTTTTTCTGTGCTGTTTCATTGAGTCGTCACCACTTCCTGGGACGGTATGTCCCGTGTTGGGTCGGAAGGGCAGCTCGCCTTTTCTCTAGCATTGGCCGTGTTTGTCTGTGGGCCGTTCCCTTTACCTTGGCTACTTCTGGTTTGATCGGTTCTCCCTGCCTTGTGGTTAGGATTTCCATTCCCACATACTATTTATTTCCCTTTTATTTTGATCCCTGAGGAGCCGGGTGCTGAAGCACACTCGGCACTGTTTGGCACTAACTACCTTTTCAGCATTTGCTCTCAGCGCTGTCAGCGTAGCTTTTGACAGCTTCTCGCACAGTCTGTCAGCTCCCTCTGAGCTCACGATTGCCTGCTCATCAGAGCCAAACGTTCGTGTCTTTGTTTCATTGAGCGCTGTGCTGTCAGCCTTCCTTCACACGGGATTGTGGGTGCTCGATTGTTGGCCTACCCGGGAACACCACGATCCGCGCTTCGGAGAAACTATTTAATTTGGGGCAGTTACTTGTAGGTGTTCTTTAAAGGGAACATTTTGCCGAGCCGTGACTCAATTTTGAAACCGTAGCTTTCCAGTCAGTAAAGGAGACACTTCTTCACGCACACGAGGCTGATAACAGTGTGTTGTCACTGGAGGAAGGTGGTGACCCTTTCTCGCCACAGCATGCTGAGTTTATATTGCCCTATATCCTGCAAGCAGTCAGCTGCTTTTTGTGAGTGTTTTCGACATGGTGTAAATTACAAGATTTGGTTTTGGTAGAAGTCACCTATTTGTTATCTTTCTACCCTCTGCTTTCAAAATTTACATTAAATGGAAGGAATCGGGGGCACCTGGGTGGCTCAGTCGGTTAAGTGTCCAACTTCAGCTCAGGTCATGGTCTCACGGTTCGTGGGTTCGAGCCCCACATCAGGCTCTGCGCTGAAAGTTCAGAGCCTGGAACCTGCTTCGGATTCTGTGTCTCCCTCTCTTTCTCTCTCTCTCTCTCTCTCTCAAAAATAAATAAACATTAAGAAAAAAATTTTTAAAGGGAAGGAATCACTAATTCTTTAGGAGTTAGAAGGCACATTGAAAACGCCCAACTAAAGGATATATTCACCCATTCACTTATTTATTGGGCCATCTTCTCTAACTTGGTGGTTAAGAGAACGACTTCTAGAATTACACTGCTTAGTTTAAAATCCGTGTGACCTTGGGAAACTTACTTTGATTTCTCTAAATCTTCATTTGGATGGAATTAAAATGGAATTGAGGGTTGTGGGATGAAATAAGGCCATGTTTTCATTGAGATTAATTCAGCTCTTGACACACAGATAATATGTGGATGTTGGCCCTTATTTATTATATTGAACTTGGAGTTAGGCCTTGTACCATAAATGAGAGGTAGCCACAACAACACATTTATTCGTTATTTTTACTCTTCATTGTTCTCCAAATGTTTTACTGTTTGAGCCCTATTAGGACCACTTATTTACCCCTCAGTACCTAAAAAATTGCTACAGATCACATATTCCTGAAAAGGAGAGGCATCTTGAAAATATAGGACATCTTTCTCTTTTTAAAGTGTATTTCAAAAAATAGATTTCAGCTCAATTAGTCAAAGATTGAATCATGTAAGAGTGGGTGGACAGTTAAGTAACAACAGGGGATTTCGTTCGTGGTAGCTTGGTAGAGTGAAGGGTTGTTTCCTTATAATTCACTTTATTGTTGGCTCCAAGTCTGAGGACCAAAGCTTGCCCTGACATTGTCATCTCAAAGCCAACCTATATGTGGTGCTGTAATTTTAAACCGACCAAATGCTGTATCCTGTTTGCACAGTGTGACCACACTCTTCTACTTTAGTTTAAGGCTTGTGAAGTGTTTACTTCTGTCTGTTTTATGGATGTTTTATGGATGGCAGATGCAGGAATACCTTAAGCTGGTTTAGAGAGTTTCCCTATATAAATTGTTTCTGGTAACTGAAAGGGACCGCTTTAGTTTCCCAAACTAAACATTACTTACTTTTCATTTAAACACATGCTATGCTTCCTTCTTAAGTACAATATTTTGAACATGGAAGCATTCATTAATACTATCGGATTATCATCATGAACTAAGGTAAACTGTAGGATTATTGGTTCCACTAAATGGGCCCAAACAACTATACATTTGAATATTTTTTTTAAAAACGTATCTTGTATTTCTGTCAGATCTAATATTTTAATTCTGACACCTGTCTCTATAGGCTATTTGTCTCTAATCCCATCTACCATGCACTTTGTCCTTTAGCTTGCTACTTCTGATACCCATAAACTCTACAGTCGTATCACCAAACGAATTCAAAGTGCATATGAAATAAAAATTTTTATGGTGTTAGAGCTGTTTTGGCTCTCTAGAGGTCTTTAACTTTTTTTAAAAAAATGTCTAAGTTCTTGGTGTTTTTCACAGCTCAGTTATTATCCAGTAGTTTGACTTTGAGATAATAAATTGCTCTACTTGGGTCCCTTGGGAAAAGAATAAATCTCAGCAATTTTAGGATAGCTAGTATAGTTTAGTCCTCTGGTCCTCAAATAAGCACGTATTATATATGTCATGCCAGCACAGAGTGGTAAAAATGCCCTTAAACTAGACATTAAGAGGCGGGGATGATCGTGGGCTTCTACTAAATCCATATATAAGCTTAGGCTAGTCAAGTTCACGTTCTGAAAAGTGAGAATCATAATACAGGTTGTTATGAGAATCTGTGAGATTTCACTATTCCTGCGAAAGCAAGGGGGTTGAGAATATAGCAAAGTCGGTTGAATGTGGAGTCTCCAAAGTGTACCCTGAAGGGATTTGGGAGGGAGAGGAGGGGTGCGAGACCAACTTAGGAGGAAAAAACCAGAGCATTATAAGGATTAGAGAACTGGAGACAAGAGGGGCTTACATTTTAAGCAGTGACTAGGAGAACAAGATCCAGAGACATAGTGGACTTAGTCCTACGGCAGGCTGATAAGCACTGGGGTTGTGAGAATTCACCACTGGCGAGCAGCTGTGATGTGGGTGGAGGGGAAAGAGCAGGGCAGCAGGCTTGGCCTGTGCGTTTTGGCAACAGCGCACAGCAGTTAATGGGTGAGGGCCCAGATTTACGTATATACAATGGAATACTGCTTGGCAATGAGAAGGAATGAAATCCTGCCATTTGCAGCAACGTGGATGGAACTGGAGCGTGTTATGTTAAGTGAAGTAAGTCAGGCAGAGAGAGATACCATATGTTTTCACTCACATGTGGATCTTGAGAAACTTAACAGAAGACCATGGGGTAGCGAAGGGGGAAAAAAGTTACAAACAGAGAGGGAAGGAGACAAACCATAAGAGACTCTTAAATACAGAGAACAAACTGAGGGTTGATGGGGGTGGGGGAGAGTGGAAAATGGGTGATGGGCATGGAGGAGGGCACTTGGGATAAGCACTGGGTGTTGTATGTAAGCCAATTTGACAATAAATTATATTAAAAAAATTTTTAAGAGATTAAAAACCAAATTTCGATTAGGAAAGCAAATTTTGCTTCATTGTAACCCAGGTTCTTTGGTCTACAATAGTCTTCTTTTTTCTAATTGATAAATTGTGATCAAGTCCAGAATCATTGCTTGGTGTGATAATGAACTGTGATGATTTGCTTTTGTCTTCTGGCCTGGTTATACTTCCTGCTGCTTTTAGTTCTTAAAGAATTAACAGAGTAAACCCCAGACCTCGAACCAAATATTTCGTATTAATCATTCACCCCTTATACCATTAAATCATATTTTGGGTAGTTCACTATGAAAGTTAAGCAAATTATAATAGGGATTCACTCTAAGTATCTAGTTTTAATCCTCACTTCTGATTTTGGAGATAGGAAAAGGATGGTTTATTAGAAGTTCTTTGTGTAGGGGTACCGGGGTGGCTCAGTAGGATGAATTGTCAGACTCTTGGTTCTGGCCCAGGCCATGATCTCATCATTCGTGCGGTCGAGCCCCATGACAGGCTCTGTGCTGACAGTGCAGAGCCTGCTTGGGATTCTGTCTCTCACTCTCTCTCTGTGCATCTCTCTCTCTCACTCTCTCTCTCTCAAATGAATAAATAAACTTAAAAAAAAGTTCTTTGCATAATACATCTGGTATAGTAGTTCTTTGTGTAACACATCTGGTACAGTGCCATATCTAAAAGGCAGATAGACTGTATTTGTGACCAAGATGAAGGCACAAAGACAGACCCTGGGCTCATGGGAGATGTCAACTCATACCTGAAAGATCTTTCTTCTCCTGTATGGTGACTTCCATGGGAGGAAATGGCATATTTCATGGCAACTTTGTTTCTGATTGTCATCTTGAGCATTTAAGATGTCCTGTATTTTTGAATTTAACATCTCAACATCACTTCAGAGCCCCTGGGCTGAACTCAGAGCTCAGAATTCAGCTCCAGTAAGACTTCTTAACGAGGTGTTTAATTTGTTTATTCCTAAAGACATGTTGCTTTGGGTTTCAGGGGGAAAAAAAGGAAAAGGAAGCCTAGCGGATAGCCCCTAAGTACACCTCTAGTTGCACGAATACTACTTGAAAGCAAACGAGAACTAAAGCAATAAGAACAGTGGTGGAAATCCAGTGCGATGCTTACAGCTCCTCCCATACAACCCGTCCCAGTTATCAGCAACATTGTTTTGTTTTGTTTTGTCTGCTGCTGGCCTTTTACCTCACCAAGATGTATATACTGGGACTTAGGAATTCCATGGAATAAGTTTAGACTTCTGCATCACTGCCATCTTAATCAAAGAACTTGACTTTCACAAGCCTTAGACCCATGCAGATAATCCAGAAATTGAAGGAAAAATAATGTATTGAATAATTTATTGAAGGATTGAAGGAAAATAATTTACTGTAAAAATAACAATTTTATGTGAATGTTAATTAAATGGCACCAAAAATGTGCAGTAAGCCTCTCAGAGAAGGAAAATACCTTTCAAAAAAAAAAAAATCTCATTGTTTAATTATTATTGTATGTGAAGATAAAAGCAATTAGGGGTTTTATTAGAGATGTATGGAAGTCTTGGGGAAACTTAATAAAACAGTGGTAGATGTGGCAGTATTGATTTGGACTCTCTTTTTCTATTTCAGGGTTTGAATATTATCTTTCATGTAGCCTTGGCTCTCCTAAAGGTAAGTCTGTTTTTATCTTTAAATTGGGCATAATTCAAATGTATAGCCTTTGACTCATTCTAGATTCTTGAACACAACAGAAGACTTTTGGGAGGAACTCTGATTCTCTCCTTTGTTGTTTATTTAGAGTTTGTTTCTTTGTTTTTCTTATAATCTATTTAATTTTACTATCCTAGCACTCCTTCCAACAACATATAAAGTTGTTTTCATTCATATGAGTTGGATGATGTAAGAGAAAAATTTAAAACCTGTTTTCTGTCAAAATGATGCCAGCCTTTTTCTTAAAATATTTCTTACCATGATAACATCCCTGGAGGTACCTAAACATAGAATTGAGTTATTAGCAAGCTTTTATAATATACTGACTAAAAAAGAAACTGCTACATTTCAATTTGCACTTCTTTCTCTGAGAGCTAGAAACTTATAAGCACTTTAGAATTCAATTATAATTACCTTGTTGGATTTTATATCAACATATCCGTGCAGCTTTAACAGTGTGGTAATAGCAAGACATTTGCTGCAGAGTTGCTGAAAGTAATCCAGTCAGTCAGTTTTTGTCCTTCAGTCAGAGATGACATTCTGTTGCTGAAGGTGAAAATTGCCTTATTTATTAAAAAAAAAAAAAAATGCAGACTCACCCTTTCCCCATAAAACATAGTTGTTAAAATTCCAGACCCTGGACTTGGACAGATTTGGATCTAATTTCAGCTCTGGTGTACGACCTTGGGCAAAATGCTGTAAGTGCTCAGACCCTGAGTTTTGAGATAATAATAGACACTAATTTATGGGATTATTGTAAGAATTAAATATGATGATATATAAAAATCCTTAATATAGTGTCTAGAACATTTTATTGCCTAATAAATGTTAGCTGTCATTATTGTGATTATAGTTATATTCACAGGGTAACTCAGAATTTGTTTCTAGCTTCCCCATCATTCTTCCAAATTTTCCAAAAGATAATGACTTGAAGTCTTCAGAGAGCCACTGGATATTTTATTTCCGTACTTAAATACCTTGACCCAAAACAAAGACGTGACATAATATGGGTCTTGTGTACATCAAGAAGTGGGGTACTATCCTCACCTCCTATTCTGTTAAACATCTGTTTTTTGTGAAGTTCATAAATTGTACTTTAAATTGTTCATTCAATAATTTTGAGTTTAGATACGAACAATTCTTATACTAAAGTTATTTTGGAAGTTAGGAAAATATTTAAAATTTCTTCAATAAAGTAACAAAAACGGGGCACCTGCGTGGCTCAGTCAGGTAAGTGTCTGACTTCAGCTTGGGTCGTGATCTCACAGTTCATGGGTTCAAGCCCCTCGTTGGGCTGTCTGCTGTCCGCACCAAGCCCACTTTGGATCCTCTGTCTCCCTCTCTTTCTAACCCTCCGCTTGCTCGCTTACTCTCTCTCTAAAAAATAAATATACATTAAAAAATGTTTTTAATAAAATAACAAAAATATATTTGCATGTGTCTTTTAATGAAGTCATGGATCTCTACCTCCAATTTTTTCTATTTGTTTTTTGTCATTAGGACAAATCAAAACCAAAAACTTCCTAAGAACTTTTGGTATAGGGCTGGGATAAGACTTTTAGAATGCCCAAGCAGTGAAAGTTTTATGTAATTCAGACAACAAACAATACTTAGCCGTAAAGCAAGTGTAAGGGAGTCCAACAAAGTTGTGATTTGTCCTATCTTGTCTAATTTGTTTTTAAGCCTCAGGTATTATATCTTTCCCAAAATGCCTTTCTTCATTATTTTGCTGACTTTTCTTTACTGGTGCTCTTAGCACACACTCTGTCTTTTGGGGGTAACCCAGGATTTCCTCCAATAAGTATATTTGACCTATACTCTGTGTCAGCAGCGTATCTGCCTGGTCAGTTATCTTCCTGATTAGCAGGTTCTTTTGGTTTGATTGCATTATTTTCATTTATTTTTGTCCATCTTAACCTGATGTCACCTGTGCAGGGGACATTCTCTGGCTACAGGGCAGAAAGGTTTTTGTATCTTCTGTAACAATACGTGGATGTTCATCTAGTGTCATCTTGGAGAACTTGCCTAGTTAGAGAAAGTAAAAAGGAGAGCTTTCCCACTAGTGGCCCATATTTACATCCCTTCCTTGTATGAATCTTGGAGCTGTCTTAGAGACAGTATATATAGGCTGAATTGAAGTGTACCAAATTGATCTGATTGCCGGGACCAGATCTTTTTCCACCTGGAAAAAGAATATCCCAAACATATATGACAGTGACTAACTTTTAGCTTCTAATCTAAGAAGCCATATAAAATAATGTATATTTGTTTATATTAAATAAAACAAACTTAGGGACAGTTCAAAATGCTTATGAGCCCAACATAAGTTATCCATTAGCACATTAAATATCCAGGTGTTATTTGTAAGAGAATTGTGAATTGTGTTAACCAGAGAAAACTATATAATTCTCTCCCACAGCTGATAATTGAGGGAGCCAAGACCCCAGGTTGCCTAAAGTCTTTTGGCTTAGTAATGGCAAAGCTGAATTTATAATATTTTTAAGCAGCATAATTATAGGTGAAGGTCTCTGTTGCTCAGTATGGTTTAAAGACACCTACTTTCTGAATGGAAGCTGCTTTCTTTTGGGTTAGAAATAGTCTTCATAGAAAGGCTTTGAGCTAAAAGAATGATTCACTATAGTACATAGCATCATCAGATCATTTAGGATATTGGCAGTGTACGTTAGGTAGGTTAGATACATTCCCCCAAATTTAATTCGTTTATTATATGAAACGTTCAATAATCACAGCGTATAGTACATTATAATAGATTAGATGTGATCAATCAGAATTAATCTTAGCCAGTTCATGTTGGCTGAGAATTTTTTATCAGAATAGGTTCTTTGCATTCAGAAAGTGGTTCATTTGATGTCTTATGTGTGTATATAAACAGAGATAAAGAAAATCCATTCATGATTCCATCCCTAGTAACCATAATAAAAGTTCAGTGTAAGATCTTCTTTCCATGCTTTCGTCTATGAATATGTAAGCATGCATTACCTATCTACATACATATATATGTATATGTACATACAGATTTTTTAACATGGGTTTGAGGATTACAGTTAAGACGATGGGATCTGAGAGGTAAATCCAGAACAATGTAAAAGGATGAACTTCTGTTTTCTTTCAAAAATTGCTGATGAACAAGACTCTTTTTCATTTAATAATATATGATGACTATCTTCTTTGTCACTACAGACATGTAGTGGTTAAAAGCATGGATGCTGGAGCCAGACTACTTGAGTTCAGATCCTGTCTCCCACAATTTATCTAGCAATCTTAGATAAATTACAGTTTCCCTATCCTTAAAATGGAGATAGTAGTAACATCTTTCTCATAGGATTGTTAGAGTTTAATGAGTTAGTATATGATTGGTGCCTGGAAACTTGTGAGTATGACCCTGCACTCAGGTACTGTTATTGTGCATAGAGCTGCCTTAGGTTTTTTGATAACTGATTAGTGTCTTATTGTGTATACCATGATTTTACTTAATCAATTTTATATTTAATTTTTATGGATGTTTAAGTTGTTTCTAGACCTTTCCTGTTAGACACACATCCCTAAATTTCCATCTTTGAATACTTATTTAGTATGCAGTATCTTTTGGATAAACTTTGAGGAATGTAGTTACTGGGTCAGACTGTTACATGTGCTGGATCACATTTGAATTTTTGATGCATATTGCAAAATTGCTTTCTACTAGCAATATGAGAGTACATTTTCTCCGTATTCTAAGTATGTGCTTTAATGGACAGCAAAAGCAAGTTGTAAAAGCAGATGAAAAAGTAATCATTATACCAATTTGTTTCACTGTAAATAAACAAACAGAGCTCTTCAGGCAGTTTTGAAGAGTCCAATGTTCTTTCATTTGGGAACATCTATTTATTTTTTTATTTTTTTAGGGAAGCCAGTTGCTGCCGGCTAAATTTTAGAAGAATGCGCCTGGCTTAGATGAGCTTTTTATATTATGTAAAAGTTCTGAAACATATCTGATGTTTTTGGCTTTTCAACCACTATGGTCTTTTTTCCTTACCATTCTATTGAAGCTTTTTTTATGAAGTAACTAACAAAATCAGTGGACCTGTTTCCATTTTTATCTTCCTTGAATCTTCAACAGTTATCAAAACCTCATAAAGACATAACACTTCCCTTTTTCTGAAACGCTCTCCCTTGGCTTCTGTCTTTTTTTTTTTTTTTTTTTTTTTTTTCTCCCTCTCGCCTTCCTCTCATTTTACTTCTGCTCAGTCCTTTCTCCCCTCTAGTCATTAACTTGGAGTTCCACAGGGTTCCGGCCTCTAAGAACACACTTGGTGCTTCTTCCTTGCTGATCTTGTTCATTCCCCTGGTTTCATCTATAAATGTTCACTCTCATCTTTATATTTAGCCCAGATCCAAATATTTGGCTTGCACTTACCATTTCTGTTTGGATGTTTCAGAGGCACATCAAATCTAAAAGCCAAAACTGAACTGATATGCCCTCCCAGACCTGTGCCTCCTCCAGTAACCTTCACCTAAGTGAAGGTACTACCCAGCTGCTCAAAGCAGAAACCTGAAGTTATCCTTAATGCTCTTCTTTTCTTAATCCCCAACATCTACTGAGTCATCAACTCCTGTTGATTCTACTTCTTAAGGATTTTTAGAATCTTCCCACTTTGGTAGTTAGGCTGCCACACCCTTTAACTTGGACTGTTGTAGTGACCTCTTTCACTAAGAAATAATGAACATGCAGGGCACCCGGGTGGCTTAGTTGGTTAAGCGTCCGACTCTTGATTTCAGCTCAGGTCGTGATCTAATGGTGGTGAGATGGAGCTCCGCATCAGGCTCTGTGCTAAGTGTGGAGAGCCTGCTTGGGATAATCTCCCTCTCTTTCTTCCCCTCCCCCGCTCGCTTGTGCATGTGCATGTGCAAAAAATAGTGGCTTTGAATGACACACTGGACCCAATGGACTTAACAGATAGATTCATAACATTCCATCCTAAAAAAGTAGAATACATTGTTTTCAGGTGCACATGGAACATTCACCAGAAGAGATCACATATTAGGTCACAAAATAGGCCTCAACAAATACAAAAAGATTGAGGCCATACCATGCATCTTTTCTTTTTATATTTCCATAACCTCATTACATGAGCGGCTGTTTTTCTCTCAACCATAGCCTCAATGAGACTGGAGACACACTGCACAATCAAGGGAGCTAAGCAGGGTAAGATTAAGCACCCTCCCAAAATTAGGAGGATAATTCCTATGAGGGTTTTGAATCCCCCCAAGAGTTGAAAACCATCCTCCAAATAACTCCCCGGGGTTTTCACCTTTCCAAGTCTGGACTGGACATGAATAACCTTTCTCATTTGATCTGTGATCTCCTCTATGACTTTTCCCTCATCATCTATCTGTAGGCAGCAGTTGCTCAGGTTAAATTTTCCACAAACACCTCCCTCAGAAGCAAGCAGGTAATCTAAGGCCAAGCGATTTTGATAAATGGCATTGCGCATTTTGGTTTGTTGCTTGACTATTAAGAGCTCTGTCAGTTTCATTGGTTATAATTTCTACAACTGCTTGCAGTCTGACTATGTGGTTTAGCATGTAAATGGGAGTGCGGTAGCCCCAGGACCCACCCTCTGCCCAGGTGGCAGGGCCATAATAATGGATTATATGCTCAGGAGGCCATTCATTATCTTTCCATTTGCCAATTTTCAAGGCACGCCACTTTTTTTGAGCCTCTCTATCTCCGTATATTTGAACTCCCAGATGTTCTCCCCTTGCAAGTGGGAGTAGAAATAAAGATGGATGGATAGTCCCCAGCACTCATGACCCTGACCAGCCTAAGGAAAGTACTGTATAGGCTGTTCTCCCACATACCCAGTATAGTCTACCTGGGGCCTGCCATTTGATGGCTGCATCAGTGTTGTCCCAGTCCTCTTGGAGATGAGAGAAGTTAAACAAGGGGCAAGGGTCTGGCTCAAGGTGACCCGGGGACCCCCACCCTTGGGTTTCCCAGGTGGTTGAATTATAAAACCTTTGGCCTAGGCATGTTAAGTTTCCAACAGGGATGGTGAAATTTTTTCCCCATTGGGCAAGACAGTTCTTCCCAATGATTGAGGTTTTGAGGAGCCAAACCCCGGTAGTAGAACTGGGATATTTTGTTCCATTATAAGGCTTGAGGGGATCTAATTCCTTGGCCTCCCATGGCCATTGTTCCCCCATGCTGGTTCCCCCACATACATAGCATGAAGAGATCTTTAGGGTCTGGGCTGTAGTCTCTGCCAGGGCTAGAAACAAGTTCCTTCCTGGGACTGAAATGGGAGGGGACTATTATTCCCTTACAGAAGGAGTGGAAGACTTGATGGGATGTGGTCATATGGGTGGTAGTGACCGTCTTGAAATATAGCACAGTCCTTGGGTCTGCCTCGCCCATAGATTTGGATGTCAATTCGGGTGCCCCATTGCCATTTGTAGTCTTCTGGGTTAATGATGGTGAAATTAACAGGGTAACAGGCTTTTGATTGACAACCTGATGTAGCAGCCCCCTTCTAAAGGAGTGCCGTTGTGACTTTTTTTTTCCCCAAGTAGCCTATGAAACACAGCTCCAACTGGGGCATAAAAACTCAGGTATATAGGCACATAAACCGTTCTCCTCACACGTGTATTTATTATTGAGTCAGTATTTTCATTCCCAGTCTAAGCCTCCGCATGGTATATCAAGAGTCCTTGGGCTCTCCATGACAAGTGCCCGCTTTTTTCATATGACAGAGGCTTTGGGGCCAATAGCTATAACTGCACATACATCAAACAGTATTGACACTGGACACTTGGGGTTAGTGATTTGTGTCCAGCTGATCAAGACTCCCCCCACCTCCCGAGAAGGTCAGACTTCTAACCAATCTTCATTTGGGGAGTATTGTGGGTTAAAGCAAGTGTATTGACTTCCCCGGTGGCAGATGGAATAGGTGGACTCATTGTGTATGCATGTCCCCACGGTCCTTCCCTGCCATGAGAAATGGGTATGGTACAGTAAGGTCCAGGTGACTCCTTGGCCTGACCTGGTTATGCGAATACATGGGTCACATAAGTGGGTGAAAGTGGGTGCTAACAGAAACCTCTCGCCACATTTCCAGCTGACTGGGGCAACCTCTGCCAATCCAATAGCAAAAAGTAGGGGGAAAAGTTGCAATAATAGTGAGAAACAAGGGGTGACAGTGCATCACAGTAAGAAGGCAGATATAGGAAATAAGGACAACTTATTTATTTCACTGGACCGGCGATTCCTCAAGCTTCTGTCGTGCGTAGATTGGTCAGCTTCTGGAGTGACTAATGCAGGGCAGCGGTCCCCTGCCGGAGTCTCTGGCGTTGCAGATTGCTTCTTCGTATGGTCACCGTACACTGCGTGGATGGATCAGGAATGCACTCCCAGTCCCAGGATGCCGGCTTCACTCTGCTGTGGTGAATCCAGGGACCCACCTCGGCTACTTTTACTGCAGTAGGGGTGAACAAAATGACAGTGAACAGGCCCCTCCAAAGGGGTTTGAGTGGTTGAACATTCCACTCCTTTACCCATACAGCATCTCCTGGCTCAAAGGAGTGAGCATCTGTGGTCAGACTCACAGGCCATTGCTCTTAACCCATAGGTGTAGGGCAGTTAGAGTAGAGCCCAGAGCTCTGTTGCCTTAGGGTTAAATTGCCTATCTCATTTAAACCCCCCATACCTCCTTAATAATTGGTGAAGGGCACCCATAAAGGATTTCATAAGGGGAAACCCCTGTTTGCTTATTGGGGCTGCACCTGATTCTAAACAAGGCTATTGAAAACACCTGGTCCCAGTGCAGATGGGTTTCTTGGCACAGTTTACTTAATTGTAGCTTCAAGGTTCTGTTCATTTGTCCCGCCTTCCCAGAGCTCTGGGGTCGGTATGTCGAGTATAACTTCCAGGTGATCTTTAGCCCTGTTGCCACCAGCTGCACCACCTCAGCCTTGAACGCTGGCCCGTTGTCTGAACCCATAGTGATGGGGATCCCAGATTGTGGGATGATTTCCTTTAGAAGAAATCAGGCCACTTCATGTGCCTTTTCTGTGCAAGTAGGGAAGGCTTCCACCCAGCCTGAGAAAGTATACACAAAGACCAACAGATATTTACAGCCCCAAGCCCAGGGTAGCTCAGTGAAGTCCACCATCACATTTTCAAATGGGGCTCCCCTGACACTCTGCACCTCAGGAGCAGCCTTGCGTCCCTGACATGGGTATTCCGGGTGTGGGTTTCACACTGCTCACATACCACCGGAGCTATGCTGGAGAGCCGAGGGATTTAGAAATATCGGCCTAACATTGTTTCAGGGGCCAATAGCAGTCTCCCGATGGAACTGCTTGACAAAGGCTGGAGCCAGGGCCTCAGGAATTGTCACTCAGCTGTCTTCAGATTTCCACCATCCACCTGGGAAGCAGTTTCCATTTTCAGTCTTAAACCAAGTACTTTCATGGTGTGAGTAATTAGGGTCCCATTCTGTCAGTGGGTTAGGGAACAGTGTGGTGGTTAAGGCCGCTGATTTTGTTACTCCTTTGGAAGCTGCTAGCTTTGCCTCTTGGTCTGCCTTTCGGTTTCCCCATGCAGCCATGGTGTCTCCCCTTTGATGTCCCCAGCAATACATGACTGCCACACTTTTAGGGGCCCACACAGCATCTCAGAGTTCAAGGATTTCCTCACCGTATTTTATGTCCTTTTCTCCAGAGTTTATTAGACCCTCCCCTTTGTATAAGATCCCACGTACGTGGAGGGTGGTGAAGGCATATGTAGAGGCTGTGTATATATTAACACGTATCCCTGCCACCAGTTGGAGGGCTCGGGTTAGAGCAATTAGCTCTGCCTTTTGTGCCAAAGTCCCCTTCGGCAGGGGCTCTGCTTTAATGACAGAGTTCAGGATCACCATGGAATAACCTGCAAGATGCTCTCCCCTTTTTACGAACTGCTACCATCAGTGAAATATTCAGTGTCGGGGTCTCTGAGGGGCTGATCCCTCAAGTCTGGTCGGCTGGCAAACACCTCTTCCATGACTTCAATACAGTCATGGTCTGGCTGGCCTGGCCCAACAGCCAATAGAGTTGCAGGGTTCAGGGTCGGCATTACTTCCAGGTGGATGCGTGGGTTCTCCCATAGCATTCCCTGATATGTGACCATCCTGGCGTTGGTTAGCCAGGACTGTCCCTTGTATTCCATTAATGTCAATACTGAATGTGGCACTCGGACTCTCAATTCCTGTCCCATAGTTAACTTGTCAGCCTCAGACACTACGAGGGCCGTGGCAGCCTTGGGCCACAGAGTCAAGTTTCTTGGAGAGATATGCCACCGTGCGATGCCATGACCCCAATATCTGAGTTAGGTCAGGCCCAGGGAGTCCAATGTACTCATGGACATGCAGAGAGAAAGGCTTGGTCATGTCTGGGAGCCCTAAACCAGGCACATTAGTAAGGGCTTGCTTTAGTTCCTCGAAGGCCTTCTGCTGTACTGATTCCCACATCAGGGGTTCCCTCTCTCCCCCCTTTTGTAGTGTCATAGAGGGGTTTTGCCAGGACTGAAAAGTTAGGTATCCGGATCCTACATAAACCTACAGCCCCAAGAAACTCTTGAACCTGGCGTCAGGTTTTGGGGCCGGCAAACAGCCTGCTTCCTCTCTGGGCTGGGTTGCACTACCCCGATACAGGTGGAAGCCAAGATATTTCACCTTTTCCTGACAGATCTGGGCCTTTTTTTTTTAAGACCTTGTAACCGGTTTTCCATAGGAGGGTAAGGAGCTGCTGAGTCCCTTCCATGCAGCCCTCCTGGGACCTCCCAGCTGGCACCACATCATCCCTGTGCTGAATCAGGACACGGTCATACTGATCCACCGCGAAGGCTTTTAAGTCACTGCCAAAAATGGTTGGGGGGTGGGTTTGAACCCCTGAGGCCACCTGGTCCAAGTTAATTGGCCCTTGTCACCATTTTCAGGATCCTCCCATTGGAAGGCAAAGGTCAATTGGCCCCGGGGCGGGGGGGGGGGGGGGGCAGGCGGATGCAGAAAAAGGCATCCTTAAGATCCAAACAGGTGAAAAAGGTGGCTTCAGCAGGAATGAGCCCCAAAAGTGTATAGTGGTTCAGGACCACTGGGTGTATGGTGACAGTTACCTGGTTTATTGCTTGCAGGCCCTGAACCAGCCCGTAGTTGTCTGTGCCTGGTTTTTGGACAGGCAAGAGGGGCGTGTTCCAAGGTGACTGGCAAGGCCAGAGGATCCCACACTTTAAAAGTCTCTCCAGCTGTTTCTGGATCCCGACCTGTGCCTTGTAAGGGATGAAATATTGTCTCTGGCGGCTGGGTTCTGCCCTGGGCTTTAATTCTACAACCGCAGGGGGTATGTTTCAGGCCAGTCCTGGTGGGCCGTCTTCAGCCCACACCCCTAGGACCTTAATGGGAAGCTCAGACACTGGCTGTGGTTTTTCCTTGAGATTATAGAGGCACCACTCCTCCCCTTGGGGAATCGTGAGAGTCATAATCTTTGCTTCTGGTTTCCATGGGGTCAGAGCAGCCTGTCCCCGAGAGCTGAAAGTTATCTGGGCCTGCAGCTTTCCCAATAGGTCATGGCCCATTAGAGCCACAGGGCAGTCAGGGAAGTACAGGAATTCATGGATGACTTCATGGCCACCTAAATTGTATCGCCGAGGCAATAAGAAGGGACAATGTGTCTGACTGCCTGTGGCCCCCATGATGGTGCTTATGTCTGTGAGAGGGAGCCCACGGCTCAGGTCACTACTGAGTGTTCTGCTCTAGTATCTACTATAAAGTCAGTGGGTCGGCCCCCCACATTCATTCGGACCGTGGGCTCCTGAGGGCTGAACCAAATAGACCACGGTCTGTCCTAGTCCTCTTCGTAGTTCTCCATGGTGGCTAGCCCCACAAAATTGTTTTTGGGGGCCCCTTGAGACTGTGGGGCCAGTTGGTAACCTGCCCTGGACCACATGGCCTCTTTTTTTCTGCTTGGAACCTTGCTGAGAATTGTCTGGCCTCTGGGGACATTGACTTTTCCAGTGGCCCTCCTGACGGCAGAAAGCACACTGATTCCATCCTATTTTTGGCCTAGGGCGAGACCCTCCTCCCTGCCGCTCCCCTTTCTGGCCTTGGCCCTTTTCCTGCAGGGCCCTCTTCCGGGGGTGTTTCGACTGCTCCGGCAAGGGGCAGCTAACAAATCTGCCTATTTTTGCATCCTTTGGCGTTCTTCCTTCCGTGCCGCCTGATCACGGTCAACAAACACCTGGGTTGATACTTCTAGCAACTGACTGGTATTCACGTCAGTGAAATCTAGTTTTTGCAGCTTGTGCTGAGTGTCTCCCTGGGCCTGACCTACCAAAGCTGCATTAATCATCTGCTGGTTGGCGGGTGCTTCCGGATCAAAGGGAATGTAGAGACGAAATGCCTCACACAATCTCTCATAAAATTGGCTTAGGCTTTTCTTGGGTCCTGGGAGCACTTCTGATGTTTTACTCATATTTTATGGCCTTCTCCCTCCCCTTTCTTTATGCCATTTAGAAGGGCTTCTTGATATCATTCAGTCCTTGCAAACCCTCCACCTATACTTGAGTGCTTCCAATTCAGGAGGTGGTATGGTGCTTCCAATTTAGGAGGTCCATAGTGGTAAAGGGTTGGCACATAAAAACACGTTGGCCTCCTTGGATCTGGCCTTCCTGATCATAATAGATGGGTCCCCTGGTTGCCCTCAGTGACATCTGTAGGGCTCTCCAGTGTGGCTGCAGAGAGGGGCTGCCTCTGCTGGCCTGATCCTTTAGTTGTCGTTCAGGAGGCATATGTGGGGTCAGACTGGTGGTCCGGGGGAGTCAGTCACATTTCGGGAGGCCGGTCCTGGGGTGTCCGTCACATTCGGGGAGGCCGGTGGTGCTAGGGATGGTGAGGCCTTGGGGCTGGGGGCAGACTCTGATGAGATTTCTGCAGTTAGGGCTGCTGGGGGCACAGGTGGCAGTGAGGGGTACAGTGGGTCATATGGTGGTGGGGTTTCTTCAGGTTTTCCCAACAGTATGGGCTTTTTAATTTCTGGCTGGTATTTGGAGGAAGCCGTCATAACTTACGGCTCTCTTCAATGTAGACTTTTAACCAAGGAGGCCAGGATAGGACCAGGTCTTGCCAACAGTCAATATAAGGAAATTGGTCAAGGTGGCCTGGGTCCCCTGCAATGACCCTGAACACTTGGCCAACTAGTTCCTTATCAAGTGAGCCCTCAGAGGGCCAGCCCATCCCAAATGATGGCCAATTTCACAGAATGTCTGGAGCTTTTCAGGAGTTAATTTCACACCATAATTTCCTGAATATCCCTTTTTTGAAATTTCTCAACATACACTCTAGGGTAGTCGGTTTACTCTGCTTTCCACCCATTTCCTCCCCCTGACAGAGGACTTTCATGCACATGAGGGGGGAAACAAAGGAAGGAGGAGGGACTAGTTTGGAGAGGACATACACTCACTTTGCCCGTTTCCCGCCACTCACCTCTTGGAGATATTTCAGGCGCCTCTTAGCTTTGGCGGGTTCAGTTTCAATCCCTGACCCAGGTCAGACTCCCAAGAAAGTTTGACACCACCTTAAGCCATATGAGGTCACCACGGAACCGGGGATAGGGACTCAACACTTGCTTTGGCCCTTGGTCAGGTCGGAACCTTCCTGTTGCCCATCTCATTCACACGACTCCAGCCCAACGCCCTACATTCAGCGCCTTAGAGTTGCAGCTTCATTCCTCGTCCCTTGTGAAATTACTAGGGCAATTCTGGGAGGTGATCAGGTTCCCCTTCTGCCTCTTAGGGGCAGGTCTGCCAAAACGAACCTCAGTTCTTAACAGTCTGATGGGTGGCACTCCTTACGCTGGTTCCTGGGCCTCAAGGGTTCCATTAACACACGTGGGGCCCTTGCCCCCAACTCACTGGGACAGACTAATCTCCTATGGATCAAGCAGTTCACTGGCACCAGGCGAGGTTGCTTTTCCTGGTGCTCCGAGGCTCGTACCTTGGTGGCAAAGGAGGTGGAAACGCACCATCTCCGAATCTCAGAAGAGTCCCCAAGCAATGTAGCAGGATTCTTGCACAGAGAGTTGTAACACCAAGGCTTTTAATTTCCAGGAAGCAACTTTTATTCCTGCTGGCACTGCTCAGTTGGGTTCATACCCAAACAACTGAGCACCCAACGTCACATGGCATAGTTTTTTTTTTTTATACATTTTCTATTTCTTTGTCTCCCATATATGGTAACACACATAAACATGCAGTCTGATCAAGTCATCTCCGTTTACAAGGTCATGAGGGATGTTGTCATGTAGGCGTATATATAGCCAGGTTACCTTGAAGTTTTCGCTCCCTTTTTTTCCCTCTCTCCTTAGGGAGGGGACCCTACCACACAGCCCCTTCTCTTTATTTGGTCATAGAGTTTATTTATTCTCCCAGTCTTTGGATCACTCTCCAGTTTATCAGTTTGAATGTGAGTGATACCCAGTTGAAAATGTGGGATGGGATGAGTTCAGGATCCTCCTACTCCTCCATCTTCTCAACTGCCCAAAATTTCTTCATCTAAGGTTTTTATCATTGCAACTCTTACATTCGGGTCTTTGGTCCATTTTGAATTTGTTTCTGTATATGCAGCAAGATACAGTATTACGGTCATCCTCCCCCACCAAATAATTCATGTGGTGAAATCTTAACCCCCAGTGCCTGAGACGATGACTGTATTTGGAGATAGAGTCTTTAAAGAGGTAATGAAGTTAGAATGAGGTGATTAGGGTGGACCCTAATCCAGTAGGACTAGTGTCCCTGTAGGGAGAGGAGGTTAGGACACAGTTGTACACAGAGGGACAACCATGTGAACACTCAGGGAGAAGACAGCCATCTATGAGTCAAGGAGAGAGGCCTCAGAAGACACCAACTATGCTGACACATTGGACTTCTAGCCTCCAGAATTGTGGGAAATTTTGCTACTTAAGCCACTCAGTCTATGGTTCTTTGTCACAACACTTCTGATTACATTTGTTGAAAAGACTGTTCTCTTCCCATTGAATTGAATGATCTTGGCATCCTTGTCAAAAATCAGTTGACTATCGACAGATGGTTTTATTTCTTGACTCTATTCCATTGATTTTTGTCTGTCCTCATGCCAGTACCACACTGTCTTGAGTACTATAATTTTATAGTTAAGTTTTGAGATCAGGAAGTGGGAGTCCTCCAACTTTGTTTTGTTTTTTTTTTTTTTCAAGATTGTTTGGCTGTTGTGGTCCCCTTGCATGTCTTACATAAATTTTAGAATCCATTTGTTCATGAACAAAGGATATTTCATGAACACAGGATATTTTTCCATTTATTTAGGTTTTCTTTAATTTCCTTTTTTTAGGTTTATTCATTTTTGAGAAACAGAGAGAGACAGAGAGCAAGCGGGGGTGGGGCAGAGAAAGAGAGGGAGACACAGAATCTGAAGCAGGCTCCAGGCTCTGAGCTGTCAGCACAGAGCTCGACGCGGGGCTCAAACCCACAAACCATGAGATCATCACCAGAGCCAAAGTCCAACACTTAACTGAGCCACCCAGGTGCCCCTTTAATTTCTTGAAACAATGTTTTGTAGTTTTCAGTGTACAAAAGTCTTGTGCTTCTTTTTGTTAAATATATTTCTAAGTATTCTGTTTGATGCAATGTAAATGGAATTGTTTTCTTAATTTCATTTTAGATTCTTCATTACTATTATCTAAAATTATGGTGATTTTTCTATATTTATCTTGTATCCTGAAACCTTGCTGAAGTCAGTTTTAGCTTTGATATGTGTGTGTGTGTGTGTGTGTGTGAGCTGTTTATATATATATAAAACATATATATATAAAACATGTATATGATATATATGATATATATATAACATATATATGTAAAACATATATATTATATATATATATACGTATATATATGATGTCATCTATAAGTACTTCTTTTCCAATCTGGGTGCCTTTTCCTTTTTCTTGCCCGTTGCCCTGAATAGACCTTCCAGCACATTGTTGAATAAAAAATGGCAAGAGCAAAATCCTTGTCTTGTTCTTGATCTCATTTACTTTCCTTCAGAAAAGTTTTGTTCCTTAGAGCCCCATTTCTGGATTACCACTACCACTGCTGTCACCACCACCTTTTGCTACCACGTGTGGTAATAATTTGGCCATATTAGAATGATGAGTGAATTACTTCCTAAAGGTCAGGATGACAATTGCCACGTATCAGGAGTAGTGAAGGCTTTCCCCTTATTTTGGGGAAACGTCCATTGTACTCATGCGTGTAATGTTTCTGTCATCACTGTGATTCAGAATAGACTTACAGGAAACTCCAGTGTTTTTTTTTTTCCCTTTGGCAGCTTTATTGAAATATAACTGACTTTTTTGGTAGGCTTTAGTATTTCTAAAAGAATCTTTGTGTGTGTGTGAGCTTATGTTATCTACTTGCTTGATGTTGAAATTTTTATCTCAGAGATTATTGATTTATCCCTGCCTACTCCATTTTCTTCAGTGTTCAGCTTTTAGAAAGAAAAAAATTCACATTACATGAGAAATAAGAAATACATTTATATTGTAGTATTTACTTTTTTCTTTTTTTCCTCTTCAGCTTGTGTGATTCTGATTCATATTTCAAATAGAATCTAAAGGCTTAACTGTACTATCTCTTTCCTTAACTAAACATCTTCATATCAATAGCCTATTACTACAGGCCTGGATTTTTTTTTTTTTTTATCACTGCATCTTCCTTCCAGAAATCTGTCTGGAATTCTACAGGAGAAATAGCGTTTTGTGTTCCTTATTTTGACCCCCATCAGACCTTTCCAGCTCACCCTGCTGTCAGTGGGCTGAAAGCTCTCTCAGAAGCCACGCTCTGTATGCCCCATCCTGCTTCCTGTTTCCTTGTTCAGCGCCCCCTTCTGTGGCTAAAATAACCTCCCATCATTTCTTTTTAGGCTTTCTTCTTTTTTCACATTTAATAACGCTGTCATTTTGTAATTTTCGCATGTTATCCATCAACTCATCTACTATCCTCTATTCTAAACTCTCTAAGGACCCATGAAATGCACTGTATACTAATAACATTGTGCATTTATGTGCTCATTCAGCAAATGACTTTTGAGCACCGGTTATGAGCCAGCCACTGTGCTTAACGATTAGGATACACAGTCGATATTTAGTTCCTTTCCTTAAGTTGTTTAAAGTGTCTGACAGTCCTCTAATGTATATGAGCAAATAAAGTATCTTCCTCTCACTTCCCTCCTCCTCCCTCAAAAAAAAAATCTGCCTGCCAATCTACAAAGAGACTGTCCCAATTTATTTTACTTGTGTCACAATACCATAAGTCCTTACAGCAATAGAAGTCAAAGTGATTCTTAATCATTAGTGTACCAATAATCCTCTAAATTCTAGGATTCCTGGGATTCCTGAATGTCTCCTCACACCCATCCCCCATCCCCAAGAGCTGACTAGGCAGTTGCAGAACCAAAAGGGTAGGGATACTCATGTGTTGCTTAGAGCAGGGATTCTCAGCCTTAACTGTACATCATTTCACTTGTATATTAGAATCAGCTTTAAAATTTTTCTGATTCTGAGTTTTACCTCAGACCAGTTTTATTTGAACATCTAGGTGGGACTCAAGCATCAGTATTAAAACAAAACAAAGCAACCAGGTGATCCCAAAGTGCAGGTAAGCATCTACCACACTGTGATCAAACATCCAAAAGTAAATTATCCAATGGAGGGGACCAACAAGAAGGGGAAGAAGAGAAAGTGCAATGAGAACAGGCATTCACAGTCACAATTAGAAAATGAATAGTCCTCATGTTTATTGTTAACAGTTCCTATTTTGTCTGTGTTGTCTCTATGCTCCTCCTTCCCAGTGCCCCCTCATTTTTAGGATTGTAGAGGTGCTCAATAGGGCCTGCAAGGTAAGGATTAGGGTAGGTTCCTGAGAAGTCAAGTATAGGGGGCTCCTTGGAAAGGGAGGTAAAAGAGCCACCTGAGTTGGAGTGTGGATTGTGATTTAGCTAATTCATATGGGATTACCAAGGGCTCCTCAAACCATAAAACTTAATTTATAAGGCATAACTCATCCAGTATTAGTATCTTTAAATCAGCAGAAGAATGGAGACAAAAGGCATAATTAAAAAAAAAAAACGGAAGAATTCCCAAAGTGGGGCTTGTTTATTTGAGAGAGTAAAACATCAGTTGTTATTAGCACCATGCTGATTAAATTTTCCTTTGACCTTTCAAAGTACAATTTCCCCTTCCCTTTCTGCTGGTATTGGGAAGTAGGAACAATTTATGTTCCAGTGGCTCTCTCCCATCCTGGGTTAAAGACCAAGAAGTGAAGAGGAACGTATCTTGATAATGGAAACTGGATTTCAGTTCTCCCGAGTCTGATTCACCAACGTGGGTTAGAGGTTCTTGTTTCTATGTTTGAAGATGGTGACATAGGGAAGGGCTGAAATTGGAATTTTTGTTTCTGTAACTGCCATCCTGGTTACGAAATCAGAAGTCTAAAGACCTGGTTAAAAAACAGAAATGAAGCAACCTGTAAACCTTCTTTTGGACCTGTAATGATTTTCGCAGATGGAAGTAGTTTTGTAATTCCCGTGAAGGAATGACTATTGTCCTGTAGGTGGCAGTAAAACACTACTCCTGTGGAAGAGTAGAAGAGGACCGTGCAGCACTCAGTTCTTGCCAGTTCCAATTAATCCTGTTTTCTCCCTCAGACATAACTTGTTGTTTGAGTGTTTAGTTTCTTCTTAACTCTTCTCCAGTGTGTATCTGGCTTGATAATAATGTAGTTTTAAGGTGCCATCTAGTAAATGCTAAAACAACCCATGCAATTCAGGGTGCAAGATACTCAAGGAATTTTAAAGTTCCAGAAATAATGTGTTATATGGATTAGGGATCTACATCAGAAAAAAAAAAAGGTATATCGTCATGGTATTATGCATGTATTATATAACATCTTAAATTTGTTGAAGTGATTTCTGATTGACTTCTCACGAAACAATCCACAAGGCCAGGACAGGAGGACAGTTGACAGAACGTGCCATGTCCACATTGTCAGTAATTCGTGTGAACTTAATGTACCCTAAGAAATATGAGGTCACTTGACAGAGATAAGAGCAATATCATCCAGTGTCTCCCTTGTCCTATTTCTGTGAGAAAATTAGGTAATTTTAGCACAAACTCACTGAAGCTTTTCTCTCTTTCTCTCAAGCTTTTCTGAGACATGTTCTGTCTTCATTTCAAGGTTAATGTCCCACCTTGGTCCTTGAGCCCAGCTTTCCTGCCTCCCTTTGGAGAAGCCCGTGGTGGTTGGTTAGTCCTCTTGTCCAGCAGTCAGTGAGTGCCTGTAGTTGGCAGGTCGTAGCCCGGGTTTGGCATCTGGCAGAGGGGACAGTCTGGATCCTCTGGTTTTTGGGAGTCTAATGGAGGAAGTTACGATTCCGTGTGATTGTTCCGGGGCTGTTTTGGAGCTTCAGCACCCAGAGGCTGGGTGCCAAATCCATTCTGGGAGAACCAGGAAAGATTTACAAAGGTGGCAGCTAAACTTAGGGGAGGGCATTACAGGCAGAGTGAACAGCATGTGGAAGAGGCGCGAGGAGGAATGGCCGAGGTAGGGCCTTTGCTAGGCTGCATCAGAGGGGGTGAGTGGAAAGGGGGGGTGCATGGAAAGAGTCTCTGGAGGGGCTTTAACCACATTTCTGCCACCAGTTTACTGTGGGATTTTCATCAAATCATCTAACCTTCTAACCCTTAATTTCTTCATGTATGAAATAAAGGGACAGGAAAATATGGTTTCTAAGGCTCTAAATTTTTGTTTTCTTGGCTGTCAGTCTATGCTGTGTGTATGTATGTATTTATGTGTGTATATGTATGTATGTACACACACCCTATGTGCCAAATACAGCCATCTCGGTCCTTTATGAATACAGAAGAATCATCTTATAATTAGCTTAATTGTGTAAATGCTTGACTGAAATTTATCTTTGTGTCTCTTACAAGGAAGAGTTTGTAGAGCAATATAATACAATTAGGAGGAAAAGAATATTCAGTCTGTTATAGTTCTAAATGAATACCAGCAAATGGTTTACAGTCCTACTTAAAAGCCCCTTTAGCATGATCTTTGAATCTGAACAACTCATTTGTTCTAAATTAGTGACATATTAGTGTGTGTGTGTGTGTGTGTGTGTGTGTGAGAGA
Source organism: Panthera uncia (assembly GCF_023721935.1). Taxonomy (NCBI): domain Eukaryota; kingdom Metazoa; phylum Chordata; class Mammalia; order Carnivora; family Felidae; genus Panthera; species Panthera uncia. The sequence continues at coordinate 16,296,711 of NC_064813.1, forward strand.
GAGAGAGAGAGAGAGAGAGAAGATGTGTGGATAGTGCACACATCTCTGTGCTACCATTATTCTTACCGGGTGTTTCCCGAGTAATATGTTGGATTTATATTTTAAAAATCTGACAACTATCACCAATAACTATGTAATTGTGTAGCATTTACCATTTGTGATAAACTCTCAAATGCATTTAAAAAATAATAAATAAAATTAGTGGCACACACCTATCATTTGTGGTGTACCTAAAATGTCTCTGGTGCTATGCTAAGTACTTCTAAACTAACTTTCGTGACCTTTAATTCCCCCCCTTTTTTTAAATTAGAGTAAAATATACATAACATAAAAGTTATCGTTTTAGGGGTGCCTGGGTGGCTCAGGCAGTTAAGTGTCAACTCTTCATTTCTGTTCAGGTCATGATCTCACAGTTCATGAGTTCCAGCTCCACGCTAGGCTCTGTGCTGACAGTGCGGAGCCTGCTTGGGGTTCTCTCTCTCTTCCCACCACCTCTCCTGCTCACTCTTTCTCAAAATAAACAAACTTTTAAAAAAGCTATTAATTTTAGCTGTTTCTAAGCACATAGGTCAGTGACATCCAGTGTTATACAGATATGACTACCAACCATCTCCAGAGTTTTTTCAACTTCCCCGCATTGTAACTTTGAGCCCATTAAACAAGTATGCACCATGTCCCCTAGCCCCAATTCTTAGCGGCCGCCATTCTACTTTCTGTCTCTATGAATTTGACTGCTTTAGTTTAGGTACCTCCTGTAAGTAGAATCGTACATTATTTGCCCTTTTGTAACTGGCTCATTTCACTTAGCATAAGGTATGCACTTTAACTTTAAAGATCATAAAGAGAAACTGGGGCACTTGAAGATAAACTGAATGCAACAAAGATGTCCTGACAAACAAAACTCTTTACATAACACAGGCAGGATTTGGTGATTATAACACAAAGTTTGAATGTCCTCAAAAGGTCTTAAATTCTCCTGACGTGGATTAGCCTTTTTTTCCTGTGCCTTACAAAAAAGGACAATGTGTGGATTACATGCTTCACTTTAATACAATCAAGTCACTAGTGACTTTATCCAAATATCTGAAAAGAAAATTGCCTCATCAAGAGGGGAAAGGTCTCTTGCATCTTTGAACATCAGTCAGTAAACATAATGTTTTGTACCTACTCTGCTCTAGGCATTAGCCACGACCCAGTGATTTCTATCCTTGAGCATTCAAAACTTGACAGTTTATAGACAGTTCCCTAATTTATGAACTGGTTGGTATCATTTAATATCCCCATTTTACAGATGAGGAAACAAAGGTTTTGAGAAGGTAAATAACTTGGCTAAAGTCATTTAGATGAATGACATAGATTCAGAACTGGGCCTGTCTTACTATAATAAGAACTAATGTTCTTAACCACTAAACTATGGCAGAGGTGTGTGTGTGTGTGTGTGTGTGTGTGTGTGTGTGTGTGTAAACCCTCTAAGTACCCTGTGAAGAAGAGATCATTATTCCTACATGATACTCAGTCCCAGTAGCTCTTCTTCAAAATCCATGCTTTTTTACATTGTATAGTTGGAATCCCTCAAGTTGTAGTGAATTCAGCTTCCATTTCAAAAATCCATGTTGACATTCTATGAATGAAAAGAAAGGTTTTTATCTAAGTTGTTTAAAGATTGTGTAGGGGAAGAAAATATTTACTCAGTCTTCTTAGGGTCTCTGGCTAGATCTGAGAATTAAACTGACAAAGACAAATTAACTGAAAAAGCATACAAATTCATTTTTCCCCAATGTTTATTTATTTTTGAGATAGAGATAGTGTGAGTGGGGAAGGGACAGAGAGAGAGAGGGAGACAGAGAATCCAAAACAGGCTCTGTCCTGTCAGTGCAGAGCTTGACCTGCGGCTTAAACCCAAGAACCATGAGATCATGACCTGAACCCAAGTCAGACGCTCAACTGTCTGAGCCACCCAGGTGTCCCCAGCATACAAATTCATTTAATATGTTTAAATGACAAGAGAGCTTTTATAAGGAAACGAAGACCCTAAGAACTGGTTAAACTTAAGTGTTTTTATGCAAGGTTTGAGAAGAATGAACAGTTGTAGAGAAACATGTAGGACCAAGGGAGTAGGAGCTAAAAGTAATAAACTGGGGAAGGGGTGCCTGGATGGTGCAGTTGGTTAAGTGTCTGACTCTCTATCTCTGCCCAGGTCATGATCTCACAGTTTGTGAGTTCAAGCCCCACATCAGGCTCTGCACTGATAGTGCAGAGCCTACTTGGGATTCTGTCTCTCCTTCTCTCTGCCCCTCCCCCAATTGTGCACACACTTGTGCTCACATGCTCTCTCTCTCTCTTTCTCAAAATAAATAAATAAACTAAAAAATTTTTTTAAATAAAAAATTTAAAATAAATAAGCAAATGTAATAAACTGGGGGAAATTTCACAAAGCCTGCTTCTTTGGGTTATTCTCCATATCCTTCTGTCTTGGAGGTAGGGATGTTCCTTTCTTCCAGGTTTAGGGAGGGCACTTGGCACTGAGGGTCTTATGCCCTGGTTCAGGGGAGAAGGGCAGAGGAGGATCAGAGAAACCTTCCTTCTTCTGCTGTTTTCTCAAACTTTTTTAGCTTAAAACATTCAATATGCCAAGGTGCCATATTTGGCGATAGTGTGTTCCAAGCCCCGTCAACTGTATGCTCAAAGATAGTTGTCCCACTTTTCAAATGTCACTGGTTGAACAGGACGAGGCAGAGTCAGAGCAATTAGGAGCCATTGTTACCTCAATGAATAACTGAATTTAGGCTATTGAAAACAAACTCACTGTCAAGAATGATCATGAAATTAAAATATTCTCTTCTCTTGACTGGCTAGAATAATATTTGATTTCTGAGTTATGCCTATCTATTTCTTCTTTCATAGCCTCTATGATGTAGGAAGTCCTCCCTGAATATTATTTAAGGTCCTATTCAAACTCCTTTTCATTCTGACCAATCACTGTGTCTGAGCTGATCATAGGGAGATATTATCAGGAGACTTTTATCAGAGGATGTCCCTGCCCAATAAGTTTTTATGACCCTTTTTATCTGCAAGAGTTGCTAGTATTGCTTTTCAGCATGAAATAGACTAATTTTGTTCATTAAAGTGCTGACAGTGTTGATGACTCACTGTAGGAATCGATTGATATTATCACAATAATATAACCAGTCGGAGGAAATTCAACTGAAGCATATAAAAATTTGATAGTTGGTTTATGCAGGTTGAGAAAAGGTTGAAATATGCTCCTTTTACTGGAAATACAATAACCAAAACCCTCATAGACTTGGTCTTTTTTTTTTTCTCCTTTGTTGTTTTCCTTTGACTAAGGAAATTTGATTTGGGCAAAGCCAAATGAATTTAGAGCAAAATATTTTATTTGTGACATTTGTAACCTTAATTAATTAGGGTATAAAACTATAGAAAGCTTATGAAAGAAATTGAAGAAGGCACAAAAAATGGAAAAACATTCCATGTTCCTGGATAGAAAGAACAAATATTGTTAAAAGGTCAATACTACCCAAAGCAATCTACATATTCAATGCAATCCCTATCAAAATAACACCAGCATTCTTCACAGAGCTAGAACAAATAATCCTAAAATTTGTATGGAACCAGAAAAGACCCCGAATAGCCAAATAATCTTGAAGAAGAAAACCAAAGCCGGAGGCATCACAATCCCAGACTTCAAGCTATACTACAAAGCTGTAATCATCAAGACAGTATGGTACTGGCACAAGAACAGACACTCAGATCAATGGAACAGAATAGAGAGCCCAGAAATGGACCCACAAACATATGGCCACATAATCTCTGACAAAGCAGGAAAGAATATCCAATGGAATAAAGACAGTCTCTTCAGCAAGTGGTGCTGGGAAAACTGGACAGCGACATGCAGAAAAATGAACCTGGACCACTTTCTTACACCACACACAAAAATAAACTCAAAATGGATGAAAGACCTAAATGTAAGACAGGAAGCCATCAAAATCCTCAAGGAGAAAGCAGGCAAAAACCTCTTTGATCCTGACCGCAGCAACTTCTTACTCAACACGTCTCCAGAGTCAAGGGAAACAAAAGCAAAAATGAACTACTGGGACCTCATCAAAATAAAAAGCTTCTGCACAGTGAAGGAAACAATCAGCAAAACTAAAAGGCAACCGACAAATAGGGAAAAGACACTTGCAAATGACATATCAGATAAAGGGTTAGTATCCAAAATCTACAAAGAATTTATCAAACTGAACACCCACAAAACAAATAATCCAGTGAAGAAATGGGCAAAAGACATGAATAGATTACTTCTTCAAAGACGACATCCAAATGGCCAACCGACACATGAAAAAATGCTCAACATCAGTCACCATCAGGGAAATAAAAAACAAAACCACAATGAGATATCAGCTCACACCTGCCAGAATGGCTAACATTAACAATTCAGGCAACAACAGATGTTGGCGAGGATGCAGAGAAAGAGGATCTCTTTTTGCATTGCTGTTGGGAATGCAAACTGGTGCAGCCACTCTGGAAAACAGTATGGAGGTTCCTCAAAAAACTAAAAATAGAACTACCCTATGACTCAGCAATTGCACTACTAGGTAGTTATCCAAGGGATACAGGTATGCTGTTTTGAAGGGACACGTGCACCCCAAAGTTTATAGCAGCACTATCAATAATAGCCAAAGTATGGAAAGAGCCCAAATGTCCATCAATGGATGAATGGATAAAGAAGATGTGGTGTATATATACAATGGGGTATTACTCGGTGATCACAAAGAATGAAATCTTGCCATTTGCAGCTATGTGGATGGAACTGGAGGGTATTATACTAAGTGAAATTAGTCAGAGAAAGACAAAAATCATATGACTTCACCATATGAGGACTTTCAGAGACAAAACAGATGAACGTAAGGGAAGGGAAACAAAAATAATAAAAAAACAGGGAGGGGGACAAAACAGAAGAGACTCATAAATATGGAGAACAAACTGAGGGTTACTGGCGGGGTTGTGGGAGGGGGGATGGGCTAAATGGGTAAGGGGCACTAAGGAATCTACTCCTGAAACCATGGTTGTACTATATGCTAACTAACTTGGATGTAAATTTAAAAAAATAAAAAATAAAACAAGTTAAAAAAAATTCGGGTATAGGCCAGTGCTCGCTTCGGCAGCACATATACTAAAATTAGGGGATAGGCTAAGCTGCTATTTAAAAAGAGATACAGCACGTGGAAGAGAAACCATAAAAAAATCCAGTGCTTTAAATGAGGTGGTTTATTTCTTTGACACATACCATTCCAGAAAGAGCAGTACTGGCCCAAAAAGGCAGGCAGCTCATGAGATCTCAGCTCTATGAGATCACTTGGAGTTAGTTCCATACGTTTTTGCTCTACCAGTTCCTAGGATGTCGTCCTCATGTATGTCTTTACAAGTAAGTCAGTGCCTCATCCAAGTTCCAATTCAGAGAAAGAGGGAAGTTTTAAGCAAAAGTGGAAGCCAAGCAATTTTCTTCTAAGGAAATAGTAAAGAAGTTGAGGATGTTACTTTTGCTAACATTCCGTTGACAAATGTCTTGTCCACGGCCACACTTAGCTTCCAGACAACTAGGAAATGCCATCTAGCTCAGCAGCCATGTGACCTAGTAAAATTCTAATGCCTCTAAAGAAATGGAGAAAATTTTTAGAGAATAATTAGCAATCTGTCACTGTTTGCCCCTCTGGCCATTGACCATATCTGTGGTCACCTTTATTCTCACACATAAACACTGTCTCCCTCCCAAGGGAGACATTCACAAAGCCCTTTCAATGATTTCATCTGCTCAAAGCCAAGGGATTCTGAATGAAGCATGGTTCCGTCTGAGGTCTGAAATGGTTCCTTGAAGTGCAGTGACAAAGTACGGGCTCATCTCCCATCCGGTGCACAAAAGTGGTAGGAAAAAGTGTAACTGCAATAAAAGTTCTCATGTGGAAAGGAAGGAATGGGAAACAACATAATCATCCATCTGTCAGAATTTACTGCTCTAGCAGTAGAGGAATATTCTCGCTTAGCCTGTTTGGCTGCCCCTTGCTCTCATCTCTCAGAGCTACTTCATGATTTGTTGTCCTCTGCGGAGACATCTGAAGTTAGAATAAGAGAGCATACCCTCCTTGGGAACTGTACAGTTTTCAAAGCTTGCTTCTTATTTGTGGAGATTTGGAAGCCTGAGAGTTGTCTTAGTGATCAAACAAATACAGGCGCTTCTTTTTTTTAAGCCACCCTTTTGATCTCTTCAGGGAATTAATTAATTTTTTGTGGGATTTGGTCTTTGCTTTCAGATTGTTGGGAGTAAACAGACCCAAAGATTTTTTTTCTGGACATAGTTCTTAAGTCGTGTTGTGGTATTTGTCTGTTTGCTTTTCGTGACCCATTCACTCCTTCCTTCTTCCTGAGGCCAGCTACAACTATGAGCTTGGGTGCGAAAGCAACACCCTTGATTTGGTCTTTGACTCTTGGCTGGCTCTGTATTTGGCTAAGTCTTAGTGAGAGATATTTATGAACAAATAAAGAGCTTATTTATCCTTCTGTTTGGGGAAGTTTAGATTTTCCAACCCTGAGGCCTCAAATCAAGGTACTTGATCAGTTTAAGTGATAGACCACTTAACAACCACTTTGTCCAGAGTGATCGGTATCACAGACACACACAGACTACCTTTCAGTTACTACAGTTTTACTGTTACTATGACACAAAAACGTTCACCAATTTGCCAGTCTGCAGTACCTCTTTTCTTGCCTTATCTTTCACTCAACTTTAAAGCCAAGAAAATTACTTTAAGTTTTAATTTTGCTAGCACCTTACTTCTGGGTACCAATTTGTGTATTAGGCTCAACTACCATACCAACCTGAAATACAGTGCCTGAAAGAAGAAAGAAGTTTTTGTTTTCGTTTTTATGTGACAGACTGTGGAGAGAGGCTTGTGGTCCAGGTCTGTATGCAGCTCAGCACCATGAGATCATGCAGGGACCCAAGTTCCTTTTTTCCTGTAGTTCTACATGAGGGTTTCTCAAAGTCAGTACTATTGACATATTGGGGCCAGCTACCGGTTTGTTGTGGATGGTTGCCTTATGCATTATAGGATGCTTAGCAGTATTTCTGACCTCTACTTGCTGGATGCCAATAATGTTTCACTAGTTAAGACAAACAAAAATGTCTCCAGACATCATTACCAGATGTCCCCTGGAGGCAGTATCACTCCTGGTTGTGAAACCATTGCCTTATAGTCTTTAGGATCACCATCATATATGTGGTTGTGAGAAGTAAGGAAATGATTCATTTTCAGAAATACCAAATAAAAGCTGTGCTCTCTAGTTAACAATAGGTTTACAGCCTATTGGAAATATGTACGAACACCCCCCTACAGTGGAGTCCCAAAGCCATAGACACTTCACGTCCTGGTACTTCCTCTCTCCATTTTGTAGGCTTCTTTTCATGGGCTTTGCAGTGAGCATGTGCCAAAGAACAAAGGAGGGACTGAAAGTCTGCATCACCTCAGGAAATGTACATTTGTTTCAGTCAGACTCCTTTCTGCCTTACATGGGCGTGGGCGACCTCTGGGTAAGGTAGCACTCATCCAATGAGGAACCAGGGGCGAGGACTTGCACTCTAGGAGATAAGTTGTCTGCTGTGACTGCCCCCAGTGTGCCTGCCCATCAGACACCCGCTCTTGCAAAAGCGTATTAAAGCCTCGCTTCATTGTGCTGTGAGTCTCTGTGTCCCTCCTTTGATTGGGTCAGTGGGCTTATTTCTCACAGTGGTCAAAACAGATTTTGATTCACAGTGAAGAGGAAAACCAACCAGTCAAACCGACTTAGATGCTGTATCAGCCGGTGAATGAGGACGACAAATCCCCATAACATTTGTCTTTGAAAGCAGAAGGGGCCTAATTTCATGAGTTCTTAAAACCAGTGGGACTTAAAGCCTGGAATTTTAAAAACCAGCATGCTCAGCTCTGGGAGAGCCCTGAGGGCATCAGGAAGGAAATCCCCACCCTTAAAAGACAGCAAGAGGGGCTCCTGGGTGGCTTGGTCGGTTAAGCGTCCGACTTCGGCTCAGGTCATGATCTCACGGTCCGTGAGTTCGAGCCCCGCGTCGGGCTCTGTGCTGACAGCTCAGAGCCTGGAGCCTGTTTCAGATTCTGTGTCTCCCTCTCTCTCTGACCCTCCCCCATTCATGCTCTGTCTCTCTCTGTCTCAAAAATAAATAAACGTTAAAAAAAAAAAAATTTTTTTTAATTTAAAAAAATTAAAAAAAAAAAAAAGACAGCAAGACTGGGGTGCCTGGATGGCTTGGTCAGTTAAGCTTAAGCATCTGACTTTGGCTCAGGTCAGGACCTCACGGTTCGTGGGTTCAAGCCCCACGTTAGACTTTGTGCTGACAGCTCAGAACCTAGAGCCTGCTTCAGATTCTGTGTCTCTGTCTCTCTCTGCCCCTCCCCTGCTCATTCATTCTCATATTCTCTCTCGCTCTCTCTCAAAAATAAATAAACATTAAAAACAAAAAAGATAGCAAGACAAACAGTCCATGCAGATACAGCATAGCACCAGCAGTTTGTAAAACACAGTGACAGACGAGAGAAAGAGTGATTTCCTCATCTCAGAGTGTGGCCTGGAGAGACAGGGATCATGGGGAGATTCCTCCAGGAGCAAAGGAGCTGGCAGGTGCTGCTTCCCTCTGCTGCCCCCCCCCCCCATAAACAATGCCACCCATGGGAACCAGTGAGTCACCAACACTTGTTAACTAACTTGCTTGCACCAAGCCTGCCTCTCTGCCCCCTGCTTCAGCAATCTGCCCTCCCAAGTCATGCTTGCCTCGGTCCTGGCATTGCAGGCCTCCTCCTGCAAAAGATTGGTACAAACCCTGCCACCACCACCACATCTCCTGACCCTCACATTTTGCAGGACCTCAGTTCTGGTGGTGGAGGGGGGGCAGGTCGCATTTCACAAGCAAATCACCATGCACCTTGTTAAAAGGTGCCCCACCCCTGCTGGGGGCCAAACACTGCCCACAATGGGCAAAGAGAGCCTCTGCATACAATTAGACTGAAGGAAAAAGAGGTTAAGACTCAACAGCTGAACACATGCAACACGAGTAGGAGACCTTCCCTGAAGGACCGGGCCCTGGGGGACAGGGGACACTGCACTAGAGGGCACTACAGGACCTCTTATTCATAAGGTGATTATCGTTAAGAGTGAGGGAAGTAGCTGACTTTCCCAACACACAGAATCAGACACAGAGTTAGACAAGATGAGACAGAGAAATATGTCCTCAATGAAAGAACAGGGCCAAACCATAGCAAGAGACCTAAGCAAAATGGATAAAGAAACATGCCTGATAGAAAATTTAAAGTAATGATTCTAGGGGCACTTGGCTAGCTCAGTCAGAAGAACATGTGACTCTTGATCTTGGGGTTTTGAGTTGAGCCCCATGTTGGGTGTAAAGATTACTAAAAAATAAAAAAATGAACTTTATAAAGTAATGATCATAAAGATACTCACTGGACTTGAGAAAAGAGAAGAGGACATCAGTTAGACCCTTAACACACAGATAAAAAAAAAAAAAAAAACAGATCAAGAACACAACAAATGAAATTTAAAATACACTTGATGGAATAAATAGCAGTCTGAATGAAGCAGGGGAACAAATTAACAACCTGGAAGACAAAGTAATGGAAAGTAACCAACCTGAGCAAAGGAAAGAGAAGCAAATTATGCAAATTGAGGTTAGTCTCACAGAGGTCAGAGACTCCATCAAGTGTAATAACACTGGAATTCTAGGAATCTCAGAAGAAGAGGAGAGAGAAAAGGGGACAGAAAATTTATTTGAAGAAATAATAGCTGAAAACTTCCCTAATCTGGGGAAGGAAACAGATATCCAAATCCAGGAGGCACAGAGATTGCCCCCCCAGAATTCAACCCACGGAGGTCCGTTACAAGACACATGGTCCTTAAAATGGCAAAAACTAGTGATAATTTTTTGTTGTTGTTGTTAAGCAGCAAAAGAAGACAGTTACAATGCAAGGTGAACCCATAAGGCTATCAGTGGATTTTCAGCAGAATCTTTGCAGGCCAGAAAGGAGTGGCATGATAAATTCAAAGTGCTGAATGGGAAAAACCTGCATCCAAGAATACTCTATCCAGCAAGGCTATCCTTCAGAATAGAAAGGGAGATAGAGTTTCCCAAACAAGCAAAAACCAAAGAAGTTCATGACCACTAAACCAGCCCTACAGGACATATTAAAGGGACCCTTTGTGGGGCACCTAGGTAGCTCAGTTGGTTAAGCATCTGACTCTTGATTTCAGCTCAGGTCATGATCTCACAGTTCATGAGATCAAGCCCCACATCAGGCTCTGCACTGACAGCATGGAGCCTGCTTAGAATTCTCTCTCTCCCTCTGTCCCTGCCCCTCCTCTGCTCATGTGCACTCTCTCAATCTCTCAAAATAAATAAACTTGAAAAAAATAAAAATAAAGGGGACTCTTTGAGTGGAAAGTAAAGACCATAAGTGAAAGTATGAAAAGCAAAAATCCCCAAAGCAATGAAAATAAATATTTCTAAAATATTAGTCAAGGGATTAATAAAAAGATATAAAATTTGAACACTGTAACCAAAAATATAGTGGGGAAAGGAGTAAAAAATGGGCTCAAACTTAAGCAACCATCAACTTACTCTAGACTACTATATGCAGAAGATGTTATTTATAAAAGTAATAGTAAACCATGAGTCAAAAACCAGTAATAGTTATGCAAAGAATAAAGAAAAAGGAATCCAAGTATATCACTAAGGGAAGCCAACAAGCCATGAAACAGAGCAAGAGAAGAAAGGATCAGAGAGAAAATCTATAGGAATAACCATAAAACAAGTAACAAAATGGAAATAAATACATATTTATGAATAATTACTTTGAATGTAAATGGATTAAGCACTCCAATCAAGACATAGGGTGACAGAGTGGGTAAGAAAACAAGACCCATGTATATGCTGTTTGCAAGAGACTCAATTTAGACCAAAAGACACCTGCAGATTTAAAGTGAGGGGTTGGAAAACATTTATCATGCAATGGATGTCAAGAGAAAACCGACATAGCAACACTTCAGACAAACTATGCTTCGACATAGCAACATACGTCGGGCAAACTATGTTTTAAAACAAAGACTATAACAAGAGACAAGGACACTATAATAATAAAGGTAATAATCCAATAAAAAGATATAATGTAAATATTTATGCACCCAACATGAAGCACCCAAATATATAAAACAATAACAAACATAAAGGAAATGATTGATAATAACATAATAATAATAGGGGTCTTTAACACCCCACTTATGTAGATGGACAGATCATCCAAAGAGAAAATCAATAAGGAAATAGTGGCTTTGAATGACATGCTGGACAGATGTATTTAACAGACATATTCAGAACATTCCATCCTAGAACAGCAGAGTAGATACTCTTTTAAATATTCACATGGAATATTCTCCAAAGAGATCACACATTAGACTACAAAACAAGTCTTAACGAATTAAAAAAAAAAAATGGAAGTTATACCATGCGTCTTTTCTGACCACAATGCTATCCTAGGAATCAACCACAAGAAAAATCTGGGAAGAGCACAAACATGTGGAAGTTAAATAACATGCTACTAAAGAATGAATGGGTCAACAAGAAATCACAAAAGAAATTAAAAGTACATAGAAACAAATGAAAATGAAAACACAGTGGTCCAAAACCTTTGGGATTCAGCAAACAGTTCTAAAAGGAAAATTGATAGCAATACAAGCCTAACTGAAGAAGCAGGAAAAATCTCAAACAACCTAACCTTACACCTAAAGGAGCTAGGAAAAGAACAACGAATAAAACCCAAGCCCAGCAAAATGAGAAGGAACTAATAAAGATTAGAGCAGAAATAAATGATATACAAACGACCAACCAAAAAACAATAAAACATATTGATGAAACCAGGAGCTGATTCTTTGAAAAGATCAACAAAATTGATAAGCCTCTAGCCAGACTCATCAAAAAAGAAAGAAAGAAAGAAAGAAAGAAAGAAAGAAAGAAAGAGAAAAGAAAAGAAAAAAAACCCAGAGAGGACATAAACAAACAAAATCACGAATGAAAGAGGAGAAATAACAACCAATACCACAGAATTACAGACAATTGTAACAATACTATGAAAACCTATATGCCAACAAACTGGATAACTTAGAAGAAATGGATAAATTCCTAGAAACCTATAACCTACCAAAACTAGAGCAGGAAGAAATAGAAAATTTGAACAGACCAGTTACCAGCAGTGAAATTGAATCAATAATGATAAAACTTCCAAAAAACAAAAGTTCAGGACCAAACAGCTTCACAGGCATATTCTACCAAATGTCTAAAGAAGAGATAATACCTATTCTTCTTAAACTATTCCAAAACATACAAGAGGAAGGAAAACTCCCAAATACATTCTGTGAGGCCAGTATCATCCTTATACCAAAACCAGATTAAGGCACCATACGGGAGCCTGGCTGACTCAGTTGGAAAAGCATGCAACTCTTGATTATGAGTTCAAGCCCCACACTGGATGTAGAGATTACTAAAAAAAATAAGCTTAAAAAAAAAAGACACCACCAAAAAAAGAACTACGGGCCAATATCTCTTATGAATATAGATGCAAAAATTCTCAGCAAAATATTAGCAAACCAAATCTAGCAATACATCGAAAAAAATACACCATGATCAAGTGGAATTTATTCCCAGGATGCGTGGGCGGTTCAGTGGGCACAAAGCAATCAACATGATACATCCCGTCAGTAAGAGAAAAGATAAAAACCATATGATCATACGCAATACATGTAGAAAAAGGATTCAACAAAGTATAACATCCATTCATGTTAAAAATCCTCTGCAAATAGGATTTTTGGTCTAGAGGAAACATACCTCAACATAATAAAGGTCTTCTATGAAAAACCCACAGCTAATGGGGTTCATCATAATGATGAAACTGAAAGTTTTCCCCCTAAGGTCAGGAATAAGACAAGTATGTCCACTCTCACCACTTTTATTTGACATGGTTCTGGAGCCTTCACCAGGGCAATTAGATAGCATAAAGAAATAAAAGGCATCCAGATCATTAAGGAAGAAGTAAAACTCTCACTATTTGCAGGTGACATGATACACTATATAGAAACCCAAAAGGGGCCCCTGGGTGGCTTAGTCAGTTAAGCATCTGACTTTTGGTTTCAGCTCACGTCATGATCTCACAGTTTGTGGTATTGAGCCCTGCCTGAGGCTCCACACTGACAGCATGGAGCCTGCTTGGGATTCTCTCTTTTCCTTCTCTCTCTGCCCTTCCCCCATGAGCTAGCTAGCTAGCTCTCTCTATCTCTCTCAAAAATAAATCAACTTTAAAAAAAAAAAAGAAAGAAAGAAAACCTGAAAGACTCCACCAAAAAGACATTTAGATGGACAACAGACACATGAAAAGATGCTCATCAGCACTTATCATCAGGGAAATGCAAATAAAAACTACAATGAGACAGGGGTGCCTGACTGGCTCAGTCAGAAGAGAGTGCAACTGTTGATCTCAGGGTTGTGAGTTTGAGCCCCACGTTGGGTGTAGAGATTATTTAAAGAAAAAAATTTTTAAGTAAAAACTACAATGAGATATAACCTTACACCATCAGAATGGCTAAAATCAACAACAAAAAACAAGTGTCAGCACGGATGTGGAGAAAAAGAAACCCTCTTGCACTGTTGGTGGGAATGCAAACTGGTGCAGCCATTCTGGAAAACAGTATGGAGCTTCCTCAAAAAGTTAAAAATAGAACTACCCTATAATCCAGTAATCATATTACTGGGTGTTTACCCAAAGAATCCAAAAACACTAATTAAAAGAGATATATGGCCCTATGTTTATTGCAGCACTATTTACAATAGCCAAGATATGGAGGCAGCCCAAGTATCCATCAATTGAGGAACGGATAAAGAAGAAGTGGTATATATACATAATGGAATATTACTCAGCCATAAAATCTTGCCATTTGCAACAATGTGGATGGAGTTAGAGACTATAATGCTAAGTAAAATAAGTCAGAGAAAAACAAATACTGTGATTTCACTCATTTGTGGAATTTAAGAAAGAAAAACAAGCAAGGGAAGAAAGAGAGAGAGAGACAAACCAAAAACACTCTTAACTCTAGAGAACAAACTGATGGTTACCAGGGGGGAGGTGGGTGGGGGGGGGATAGATGAAATACAGGATGGGAATTAGAGTACACTTACCATGATGAAAAATAAGAAAAAAAGAAAAGTACAATGGATTTAAAAAATGAAAGATATTGAATGGAATTAGTTGCAGATGAGACATTGCAGATGAAACCATTAGTGAACTTGCAGACATTGCAACCTAAACCATTCAAAATTAAACACAAAGAAAAAAGATTTTAAAAAGAGAAAAGAGTAACAAGTTTTATGGTATTTCAAAAGGCCTCCTGGATATGTTATTGGGGTCTTTGAAGAAGAGGCAGGAGGGAAAGGCAATAAAAACACTTAAATAATAGCTGATGTTTTCCCAAATTTGATGAAAACTATAAACCCACAGATCCCAGCAGTTCTGTGAATTCCAAGCAAAAGACATAAAGACAACTTTATGGCAATAAATTTAACAACTTAGATGAAGTGGACAAATCTCTTGAAAACCGCAAACTACCAAAGCTCACTCAAGAAGAAAGAGATCATCTGAATAGCCCTATAGCTGTTAAAACAGTACTCTTTTCACAATACATTTTATTTTGCAACTTGAATTTTTTCTTAACTAGTAGAAATGGAATGGGTCATAACTTTTAATGGTTGAGTGAGTGGTATGCCTTGTATATTAAGACATAGAAGCTGCTGAGGAAAACAGCATAAGATTGATATAAGATCACATATTTTCACAGTTTACCCCCTACCTAGTTATAATTCTCTAGTTAATCAAGAAAAAAAGTACTCTGTGATATGGTACCATTCCGTTTTCCACAGTTATGTGCTCTTCAGGTCCCTTGCTTCTGTACCCGTCCCTTTGGTATGTTCCTCTTCCTCCTCAGGTCTTAGCAGTAGATAAGTCTTTGGGCCTTCTGCATTTTTGCATTGCATAAATTCACTGTCCAAAGAAAATAATTCCTAAATTTTTTCCTAGCAAGTTCCAATTTTATATCTTCAGCCATCTTATATAAAATCTTCAGTGGCCTTTGGTATTTCTTTTTTACTATCCTTATTGATGCGTGGATAAGGCAGCTTATGTACAGTACAACTTCATGGGGTATCATTTACAGAAAGACTGATTGATGTATCTGTGCCTCATGTACTTGATGATGACACTATATTCATTTTTTCATTCTCCCGTCAAAGTCTTGGAGCTAAACTCTAGCACTATATCGTGAAAGCATCTTTATTTTATATATCATGCTCCCTTTTCTCTGTTTATACCGTCTGCCTAGCCCCTGTGTTCTGGCTTAAACCCTACCCCCTCTCAAGGATGGTTCCTGACTCCTGCCTGAAATGAACATCTGTTGCAATGGCAAAATATATCATTCACTTTGTCACTAACATGCTGTGTTTCATTTTATTTTCATACGTGTAGGTCCTGCATTCTCTGACTGGACTTCATTTCTTAAAGACAGTCTAAGGCTTTCTTTTTATCCACCAGACTGGCAAGTGCATTTCTGCATGTTCAGCAAACATCCCTAATTCCAG
Organism: Panthera uncia; assembly: GCF_023721935.1. Lineage (NCBI taxonomy): Eukaryota > Metazoa > Chordata > Mammalia > Carnivora > Felidae > Panthera > Panthera uncia. The sequence goes on from NC_064813.1 coordinate 16,312,483, forward strand.
GACTGATGCACAGAGTAGCAAAGGGCCAAAGGATTAACCTCATTCTTTTTCTAGTTGTTGTATTTAAGTAGATTGCACTTCATCTAAAGCAGTATTTAAACTAGTTTTGATTTTTCCCTAATGATCTATGCTTTGTTTTCATGTTTTATGTTGGAGATACACATACTAATCCCTGATTCTTTAGATTCATATTTGTTAATTGTTTATATAGTAAATACAGGTCTGTTCACATTATGCATACCAAAAACTTCTTTTGAGTATAAAGTCCCATGTTCTCAAATTTAAATTTTTTTCTATTTAAATAATCATGCACTGAAAGAAATTTCCCTCAGTTAAAATTACCATTGTTAAATATGGCTTAAGACACTGTTTCCATTCCTTTTCTCCTATATTTAATAGAGCTTTACTAACTCCTAAAGATTGGAAATGGAGTTCAGATACCCTAGTCTTTTCCTGAAAACTGTCCATTCTGTATTCACGTGGATGATTCTAACTTCATCACATATCTGTAATCTAGCTACACTGGAAGTAGATTCAAGAGGAACCATGCCCACCTTGGGCTTGTCTGCTCTCTGTCTGGGAATAGCCTTTCAGCCTTTCTAAATCTACATATTTTTCAAGGCTAGCTCACATCTGACCTCCGCTCATCACACACCTTCCTGTGTGTTTATGTTACAATCCTAAATAGAGATAACTCTCGGGAATTACTGTTGCATCATACCTTGCATGCAAAAGTTAGTGCTTTTAAGTACCTGCCTTATTTTTACTTAAATGCTGTTTAAAGAATATAAGGGAGACTGCCTGGGTGGCTCAGTCAGTTGAGCATCCGACTTCAGCTCAAGTCATGATCTCGCGGTTTGTGAGTTTGAGCCCTGCATTGGGCTCGTTGCTGTCAGCGTGGAGCCCACATCAGATCCCCTGTCCCCATCTGACTTTCTGCCCCTCCCTCGCTTGCACTCTCTCAAAAATAATAAATAAACATTTTTAAAAAAGAATTTAAGGGAAGCTCTTTGAAACTAATTTGTTCATTTGTTACTGTCCTCTGGGTCAGCTCTGAATCTCTGCCTGGGAGGCACTTTCATCATAGGAGAGATTAGACTTTTTGTGGGTGGAGCCTATTAGAGTGGGGGTGTGAGGGGACACCATTGCTAGTTCTTCTTAAGTTCTTCACTGAATGACTTCAGTGAACTCATTAAACGTTTAAGTTTATTCCTGATATGTGAGATATTCAGATAGAATTACAATACGCATTCAAATCTGTTAATCCTCAGTCTGAAATTAGTGCCGTCATTCTCTGTTCATAAATTGAGAGATGAGTGAACATCTTTGCCTCTTTGGTAATTTTTCTCTCTTATTTGAGTAATTATAGGCTTGACTACTTTCACTCTATTTTTCTTTCTCTTTAATTCTCTTCATCAATTTATTATATGTACCTTACCTTGGATTTCTTTTCTTTCTTTGCCATCACCTGTCTGAGATCTCTCCCTGTTGTGGCAGGAAGTGAGAGAGCCTGATCCCAGCAGGTGTGGGACTGGACATCATCTACCCAAGATGGTGGTACACTGTAAAGATTGAGAGTTGAGCACATGAACTGAAGGAGGTAACGGAGACAAGCATGGGCCATCAAGTGAAGCTGGCCTGGGATGAGTTTTAAGAACCTGAGTACAAAGCCAAGAATAAACAGAACTGCCAGGAAAGCAAATGAAAATAAGTGTAAAAAAGGGGCAGCCTGGAGATGGCAGGGGGCAGTTGGGGACAGTGAGGGAGTAGGGAGTAGAGTAGGTGCTGAACTGCTACTAGGCTCTTACATGTTCTGCAAGCCTTGTGTAGTTAAGCCAGCTCCGTTTTAAATGATCAGCCTTGGAAAGGAAGCCACCAATCTATTCTTAATTATTAAATTATCAATGCCTCCTCCTTACTTACAAAATAATGGAAGGTGGTGTGTTTTCATATGGGACCCATTTTGTTCTTAGTGACATTAAAATAGGCTCTTGGGAAGTTTTTTTTTTAGTTTTTTTATGTTTATTTATTTTTGAGAGAGAGAGAGAAAGTGCAAGTGGGAAAGGGGCAGAAAGAGGGGGAGACACAGAATCTGAAGCAGGCTCCAGACTCTGAGCTGTCAGCACAGAGCCTGATGCGGGCTCGAACTCATAACTGCGAGATCACAACCTGAGCCGAAGTTGGACACCCAACCAACTGAGCCACCCAGGCGCGCCAGCTCTTGGAAAGCTTTTATCTTCTTTCTTGTGTAGAATATACTGCAGTATTTCAAAATGCAATGTTAAAAGATAAGTGATTTTAAAACAGAGAATTAAGTCTTATTTTTCATTTAATGTCAGTTTTCATTCAGCTACCACTTTAATAAAATAAGCAATTTCAGTAAATAAATAAATATAGTGATGTATAGTGAACAAGTTATATACATACATATATGTATGTATGTATGTATGTATGTATGTATCAGTAATTGTCATGACTTGGTAGTTATCCTAGGTTTAGGCAATTTTAGGGGAAATAGAAGAAATCAAAGATGTTCCTGTTGAACACACCTATAGTTGATGCATTTTTTATGTTTATTTATATATTATTTTTGAGAGAAAGAGAAAGAACACAAGAGGGGGAGGCAGAGAGAGGGAGACACAGAATCCAAAGCAGGTTCCAGTCTCTGAGCTGTCAGCACAGAGCCTGTTGTGGGGCTTGAACTTACCATGAGATCTTGACCTGAGCCAAAGTCAGACGCTCAACCAAATGAGCCACCCAGGTACCCTGTGTGTTTTTTTTTTTTTTTTTTTTTTTTTTTTGCTAATGTTTATTATTTTGAGAGAGAAAGAGAGAGAGAGAGGAAGCGTGAGCACAGGTTGGGGGAGGGGCAGGGAGAGAGGGGAGACTGAATCCCACGTAGGCTTCTCCCTGGTAGTTCAGTCTCACAGAGCACAAGATAAGGACCTGAGCCGAAATCTAGAGTCAGATGCTTAACGGACTGAGCCACCCAGGCGCCCCCTAGCAAGCTGATGTATTCTTGTTGGAAAATAATGTGTTGTCATTTCAGAGCAAAGACAACAAAACTGACATTAGTATTTAAAGAGCTAAAGGAGTAATGCCTCTTTATTTTTAATGTTGATTTATTGTTGTGAGAGAGACAGAATGTGAGTGGGGGAGGGGCAGAGAGAGAGGAAGACCCAGAATCTGAAGCAGGCTCCAGGCTCTGAGCTGTCAGCACAGAGCCTGATGTGGGGCTCAAACTGACGAACTGCAAGATCATGACCTGAGCCCAAGTCAGGCATTTAATCAACTGAGCCACCCAGGTGCCCCAAGAGTAGTGCCTCTTTTAGGAACAGGACCGTTTGAATCCTACAGGAGCTTTGGAGCATCTTTATTCAAGTGTTGACCATACAGTCTATACTACTTCTCCACTATTATGTGCAGACTGTAAGCCTTATAGTGGTAACACCTGCTATTAGGCCCCATTGTCTAACATACAGTGAAATACTGTGTATTAAATGACTTTCAGTTCTTGAAGCTTGGCTACATTTATCAACTTTCATTCATAGCAAAGAAAGAAATAAAAACCATATGTAAACGGGCGCCTGGGTGTTTCAGTCACCAACTCTTGATTTCGGCTCAGGTTGTGATCTCCGTTCATGGGTTCAACCCCCCACATAGGGCTACGCACTGACAGCGGGGAGCCTGTTGGGATTCTTCTCTCTTTCCCTTTTTCTCTGCCTCCTCCCCTACTCTTGCATGGGCACACTGTCTCTCAAAATAAATAAACTTAGAAAAATTTTTAAAAACCATATGTAAATATAAACCAAATGGGAATTGAAACTTAATTCTTTGGTTAATTTATCTAGCCTGCCTAATTTCATTTCAAACATCTTACCCATTTACTGATAGCTTATACGGGAGACATTATGGAAGTGTTTTCCATCTGTGACAGTGATTTCCATGTCATTTTCTTGAATGTGATTTCAGTCCTCTGTTAGTAAATTCTGAGTATCTGCCCTCTTGGCAGATACTTGCCAAGTATCTTGTCAAGATACTTGGCAAGTAAACTTGCCAATCAGACATTTTCTCAAAGGTGTATCTTATGTTAACGTGAATTGGGGTGCATGCTGGCATTTTTTAGAAACCTTTGTTTGAGAAGCTGAGTGATGTGATTTTGCAGTATTGATTACTTATAGCCAAGTAAGTTATTACTTCTGTCAGCACACGATACTTTGTTTCCATGTGAAATGGAAAATAGTTTTTAATTTAACAATCCCCTCCCTAATGTATTTTACCCACTTACGTCCAAACTAAAACAATGACTTCTGGGCCTCCATTTGTGTGGATCCTGTGAAGTGTTTAGGTCTGTCCATTGACCCACCTCCAGCTAACTAGCCTGTCAGATGATGAGAGCCTCCACACTCCCCAAATCAAATGTATGTGTTTGTTTCTGAAGGAGCTACCAAGTGATAGCACATTGCTAAATAATTTGCTTTTTTATTTAGTTTCTTATGGCCTTTACACTTTTACTGTGGGTTAGCATCTTCCCTCTCTTCTTCTAGAGTCCATAAATACTGCACTTTTTAAATTTTGGCCTTTCTTCTTACTCATTTAGACAGTAAATAAAAGAGATACACACTCACCATCCCCTAGCATAATACATGTCTGTTTAAAAAGTAAGCTCATATTTAAATTCTGTTTATAACTCACTTCTTCCTTTGCACATCAGTTATTCATGTAGTCAGTATTTATTTAAATAATCCATGACCGCAGTGACCAGAAGCTGTTGTGTGGTGGAAATGCCAAGATGAGTGTGTTGCAGTTGAGGCAGGGGCTTCACAGACAAGTAGGGAAGATAGACAGGTCTATAAATAATGGCCACAGAACAGCTGTTACTTCATGGTCATGAACAAATAGGACAGGATGCAAAGGTGGAGGAGGGAGGTAACAAAAGGGATGATTTGAAAGGGAAAGTGACGTTTGAGTCATGGAAGATTAGCAAGGGAAGACAAGGAATGATGTTTTAGGCGATGAGAACAGCGTATGTGAGGACCAGAAGTACCACAAAATATAGCATGTTGGGAAGAGGCTCCATGAGAACGTTGAGCTTAAGGTGTCAAGGTGACAGTCGTCATTGGAAAGGCAGGAGAGGTCTAGATTGTCTGAAGGGTATCTTACAGTTAGGGTTGTGTGTCCTTTGAACCTGTGGAACCTTCAAATGGTTACATAGTTAGATCTGCTGTTTGAGGAAGACAGTTTTGGAGACAGTGAGAGGTAAAGGGGAATGTGAAGAGACGGGAATAGATATGGAGAGTAGTTTGGAGACTTTTAGGAGAGTCTGGGGAGAAAGATCATGAAGGCTTCTTTTAACCAGGGCTGTCACAGCAAGGGTGGAAAGGGCAGGGGACACTGAGCAACATTCCCCCAGGTGCTGTCAGGGAGACGTGGGGACAGTTGGATGTGCTCGAGGATAAATGCTGTCATTGCTATTCTCTTTTTTTCCTCTCTCTCTTTCTTGCCTTCTGAAAAACTTTCCAGTTATACCCTCTCTTTAATTTTAAGGAAGGGGGCTGCTTAGAAGATGTTTATTGTAGAGAAGGCAGCTTATTAGACCTTACATATTCTCACTTACTGCTCATTGAGTGATAACCAGGGTGTCTCTGGACAATTGAGTAGTAGTATTACCAGGTCAACTTCTGATTAGTTCAACCTAAAGCCTTATGGTTTGAACTACATTAATAATAAGAGTCTCAGAAATCGTGACCAAACCAGTTGATCTTTTAGCCAAACCTAGTGCCTCAAAATCAGCAACTTTGAGGGAGTATTCATATGTCAGGGGGCATTTCACTCCCTCTGTGGTGATTTGGTGAAGAATATTACATCTGGCAATTTCCTACCAATGAGTCATAGAAAAGAGGACATGATAAGCCACATGTACTTGGAAAGTTACACAAATATAACGAAGAGCTATTTTCCCTTTATGATGCTTCTCAGATTTAAGCATTGCTCTGTGTCCATGGCAACCACACCGGTCCAGGGTTTCCTCTTCCCACATTCCGCTCACTGCAAGAGCTTTATGACTTGTCTGCCTTCAGTCTCTTCCTCTCTTAAAATCCTTTGCCCTCTGCTACCAGATTCATCTTTCTAAAGATGTGTCTTCATTGTATTATTCATCTGTCTGCTGTCTAGTATAAGCCCATCCTCTGGCTTTCCATTTTCATCATAATCTGGCCTCAGGTAGACCTATTGGGCACCTTATTACCTGTGCTGTGGACCCCCCTAATGTCCCGATTATGGGTCTTGTTTCTGCTCTGAGTCTATAGTACCACTGACGATAGAGACCACATTATACACTAGTTTCGTATTCCACTGGCACCAGATAAACTCTGGGCTCATGGTGTGTATATAGAGAAATGAATATTTCCTCTTTTACCTTTTACCCCTGGGCTCATTTATCCCTCTGTATTCCCACTTGGTCTCGGGGGCTGTTTCTGGTTATTTTGTGTTGTTAATTTCCTTCTCCTTCCTAAAGTAGTTGACAGTCATTAGCATATATTATCCAAAGTTTACAGGACGCTTTGAAAACCAATATTATGCTATCCTTGTTTTTAAATATAGAAACCTCTCTCTTCTTTACCAAAAACCACAATGACTCAGCTACTTGCATATCTAAAATGGTTTCTGCAGTTTTTAGGTGGCAAGACCTTATGGGGGCTATAGATTAACCATAGTTTTTTTGGAAGCATAATGTTTGGTATTAATCATGGCACGACTGCCATGAGCCAGGTAGGCCATTTATACAAAAATGTGTATAGCCATCGGTTCAGGGGGAAAAAAACAACTGACACTCGTGAAAGATATATACTGCAATGCTTTTAAATGTTTTAATACCACTATGATATTTTTATTCAGTGTCTTTTTTTATGAAATTGAGATAAAATAACTGCCTTGTCATAAGAGCGTATAATAACCGAGAGGAACAAAGACTATAAGCTAAGCTTCCTTACCATCTGCTCCACGGAAGTAACGAAATTCATTCCTCAGCAAACCCACAAGTTGCTGTGTTACAGCCTTGTGGGGTCTCTTCAGGGAGAGCCGGAACAATAAATATTGAATCTATAAATGTCAAGGGGTCACTTTGCTAAAGAAAAGAGAGATTCAAAAGGCTCTGTAAAATAATAATATTTTAAGTAAAAATGAATGGATGAATGAAAAAAAGAAGCTGAAGCCAGAATCTTATTTTACATTTATGTTTTTTTCTAATAACTTGTCAGTAAAGATTTTTTTAAAGCTCTCCCACCTCTCCCCTGTGAGCCTTCCCCTGACATTTTCTAGTGGGAGAATGAGATAATACATGGAAAAGAAGTAAACAGTTTTTGGGATGCCTGGGTAGCTCAGTTGGTTAAGCATCCAACTCTTGAGTTCAGCACAGGTCATGATCTCAGGGTCGTGAGATTGAGCCCCATGTCAGGCTCCACGCAATGCATGGAGCCTGCTTGAGATTCTATCTCCCCCTCTCCCTCTGCCCCTCCCTTGCTGCTGCTGTGCTCTCTCTCTCTCAAAAAAAAAAAAAAGTAGGGGCGCCTGGATGGTTCAGTCAGTTAAGTGTCCAACTTCAGCTCACGTCATGACCTTGCAGTTTGTGAGTTCAAGTTCTGTGCTGACAGCTCAGAGCCTGAAGCCTGCTTCAGATTCTGTATCTCCCTCTCGCTCTTCCCCTCCCCCATGAGTGCTCTGTCTCTCTCTCAAAAATAAATAAACATTAGGGGAAAAAAAGAAGTAAACAGTTTCAAGTAGCAATGAATGTGATGAAAGAAATAATACAAGAGAATCCAATGTGTTCCTGCTCTCCATTAGGTAAGATGGTAAGAGAGGGCCTTTGTGAGCAAAATAACATTTGAGTTGAATGATGTAGTGGACCCAGTCATATGAAGATCAGAGCCAACAGCAAGTGCAAAGGCCCTGGGGCAGTAGAAGTTTTGTATGTTCAAAACAGAAAGGGGGCCAGTGTGAGTGAAGCGTAGCGAGCAGATGAGCAAGAAGTAGAAAGGAAGGAGATGTGGTTAGAGAGCTATACAAGGGCCAGAGCAGTAGAGTCATAAAAACAGTAGCAAAGTATTGGCATTTGGGTTTAAGGGGAAGCCAGTATACGTTCTAAGCATGGAGAAATTTTACTGATTTATGGTTTTAAGACGTTTGGATTGAGGAGATCTGGTGTGTAAAATGCGACTTGAAAAGAAGCGAGAATAGAAGCATGGAGACTGGGAAGACGTTATTTCAGAAAGTCCAAGCAGGATAGGATGGTAGCTTGGACTAAGGTGATAATGGTGAAAATGGAAAGAGAGGACAAATTCAGATAATTTTTAGATAGAGCTGACAAGACTTACAGATAAATTGGATTTGGAAGGCTGATGGAGAGTGGGAAATCAAAGGTGTTACAGAAATCAGGCGGACTGATTTTGCAACACAGGAACAAATCATTTCTTTTAGCATGGTCTCATTACAACATATCATAGGAATGGGGTAAAACTGTGCATAGAAGTGGATGGCACAATGTCTGGCCCACAACAGGCACTTGTGAGGTTTTTATTCTTACCTCCACCTCTGCACATTTTTACTACGAATTTGTATTCTCGCATTACTAATTATTTAGATCACCAAATTTCAAGCAAATGACTAGAAAGTCCATCGGTAAGATTCAATCATTCATCAGCTCGGTAATTGATGAGCTGTCTGTAGACATAGTCACTCCACTGGGCGTGGGGAACATGTTGGTGAGTGAAGCAAATACACAACCTTTCCTTAAGGAGCTTACTGTCTGCTGGGCTCAGTTATTTCCCCAATAATATTATACAACTAGTTATTAAACCACACCTGGCATAAGTGAGAAGAATATCATGACATACTATAAGAACGTCTCTTTATGGCTTCCTAGTTTCCCTAGTTTATACCTCATTCATTCCCATATTTCACCAGTGATTTCCAAACCCATCTCTTGGCTCCAGATTCATATTTCCCATGGCCTGTGGAAATCTCCAACAGATGGCCACTTACTTCTTGCTAACTCCATTCATCCTCCACCCTTTCCTGGCTCCAGTGCCCCAGTGCTTTCCCTATCAGTTATTATCTTCACTATCATCCCAGTTTTCCATGCTAGAAATGTCACAGTCATTAATAATGTTAGCAATTTCATAAGATTTCTGTTTTTTAACGTTTATTTAATTTTGAGAGAGAGACAGAGACAGAGAAAAAGCAGGGGAGGGACAGGGAGAGAGGGAGACACAGAATCTAAAGCAGGCTCTAGGCTCTGAGCTGTCAGCACACAGCCCAACGCAGGGCTCGAACTCACAAGTGGCGAGATCATGACCTTAGCCAAAGTCAGACACTTAACCAACTGAGCCACCCAGGTGCCCCATTAGATTACTGTTTTAAACCTCATTTCCTCAATGAAAAGTGAGACTCAAGGAGGTGAACTTTTCCTGAAGTCACACAGTTACTGGACATCAAATGTTGGTTTTAAATTCAGGTCTGTCTGACATCTCAGTTTTTGACCTTTCAATAACATTTTGAAGGATTGTTAACATTTTTAAAGGGAAAAAAAAATGATGGAGGAAAAACATTCCAGAAGGGAAGAACATTTTAAAAGGCTCAGAAATATTAAAGCACCAATATCTCTAATCAGAGAAATGCTTATCTATCGTTCTCTTACATAGTAGTCATATTTTATCCATTTTGAAGGCTGAGCCATTCCAACGAACAATTATGGGGTAGCCATTATGCATCAAGTAACTGCTTCGGCTGGTTTTCAGCACAAGAAGGATGGTACCTGATGCCTGTCTCTAAGTGCCTTAGCAGAGGAGAGGGACCTAACCATTGATTTCAAGGCAACTCACTAAAGTATAAGCCTGCAGATGGCTGTGAGAGAGACAGCAGAGGTGGAAACGTCAGGGGGCAAACGGGGCCATGCGCCCCAACTCCAAGAATGAAGGGTGGTTCCTGCAGGAGGTAATCTCGGAGTTGCATTCTGTCAGATTAAGAAAAGGTAAGTGAATTAGAGGGGAAGCACAGTTCTAGAAGAAGAGAAAGCCAGAACAGAGACCTGGAGACACAGAGCTGCCAGGGGTATGCAGGGAAATTCAAGTGTCTTGAGTATTGCTGATGGTGGAGATCCCAGCCTGTCATACCAAGGGCTGATCTCAAATCAGAAGAAATGGGAGTGGAGAAGAGGGGATAGTTGTAAGAGATGGTGAGGAGGTTGAATCAACTAGACTTGAATGATGGTTTAGAGGTGGGGGGGGGGTGTAAAGGAGGACTCTGGGATGACACCCAGGTGCCTACTGTATAAATTGGGCAGGTAGCAAACACCCTCAGCTGGGATAGGAAATGTAAGACAAGGAGCTGCACTGGGGAAGAAGGAATGACGTTGAACACTATGATTAAGTCACATGTGAGGCTGCATATATCCAGTAAGGAGAGAGATAGGTGGGAGCTCTGGAGAGAGGGCTGATCCTGTAGCTGTATTGTTCAGAATTAGCAGGGAGGGTATGGGTAAGATCACCAGGGTACAGATGCTGCTCTTTGAGCATAAGTTTTTACTGTTTTTTTCTGTCATTTCTTTTAGAACCCCGGACACATTAGTCCCTCAGTATACTCACGGTGACATGACTGTAAATCCTGGTGTTTCCACTGGACTAATTTGATTAGCCTCTGGGATCAAGCCTGTTTAACTCTACTTTCTTCACTGTTTCAAATAACTCAAGTTCTATTTTAAACATTTATAGATCAGGGGTGTAGTTATCCACAAACTATGGTTGCGTTGACTTACCACTTACTAGCAGCGTGATCCTGAGCAAGTCGCTGAACTGTTCTAAGCTCAGGTGCCTCCTACGTGAAATGGTCATAATTGGTTGTTAGGATTAAATGCAGCAATGCATGCTCTAAGGGCTTAGCATAGTTCACAGCCTTTACAGGTATTGTATAAATATAAATAATAACTGTTATTATTTGTACTTTTGGTTATTTAAATATCCACAAGAGTTTGTGATGTACAAGTTACTTTGTTAGGCCCTGCTTGGGACAAATACCAGTATGGCACAGGTAAAGGAGCCCACCATGCAGGAAGGACCTCTGTATACCTGTTCACTTGTTGCTATCATCATGTGACAGCCTGTGGCAATACTGAGTATATACAGGGACTGAACTCTCAAGGGAGGTGAAGAGGGAGCAGATCACCTCTAGTGAACGCAGAGGAAAATTCACCTCCATTCGCACCATTTTGCTACCCCTGAAATTGTACTGAAACCATTGGAAGCCATGAGGCAGGGGCCAGGGCCAGGCTGTATAACCTATCACCATCGTTATTTTAGAGCATGGACTTGTCTTCAAAAAAACTTGTATGTCCCCATCTTGGCATACTCATTTCATGGAAACAAATTCACTCGCTAATGCATGGGCTGACCCATATAACTACTCCACTGAAAATATTATTTTCCATAGTGACAGCTATTAAACTACACTTAGCGTTGTATGTAACATGAAGATGCCAGAGATAGCAAATTTAATAGAGCATGGGAAGAAGGCAGAGGCAATGCACAACTTACCAAGATGAATATAGCACCTCATTATTTTTAACAATCATGACAACGCACACATACTAACGCACACATAAAAATAAAAAGTAAAATGCTGATCCAGCGGAGGAAATCAAGGCACAGTCTAGATTCTATATATCATTATTTTAATCTGATCAATTTAACATAAACCCAGCCCTTGCTAACATTTATTTATGCCTCTGCTTACCTGGGAAATAAATAGGAGCCTTATACAAACTGTCCAGGGAAGGGGATGAATGAACTGAGAGCCAGCATTCCATTTTCAAGCCTACATCACTAACATGGCTTCAAGAAAGCTGCTCTTGAGACACTGTGGCTGATCTGCCAAGGATCCAGCCTCTCTGTTTGATTGAAGAAGAGAGTGCTTCTCGGTTAAAAATTGAGAAGGCAGATGTGCTTTATTATGATAAGTGTGTGTTCAGAAGTGATTATCCTCAAGACAGGCTTTTGGATGCCCCTCTCAACTCAAATCCAAGATTCTTAGATTCTTTCATGCCAGATAGCAGGCAGGATATCAATTCCAGATGAAATAAAATAGTGAAGCACAGTTTTCCTCATAAGATAGTTGTGTTTTTGTTGTTGTTGTTAAGTGGGCTACATTAATTGAAAGACAACAAAAAGGCAAGGTTCCCTACCATGCAACTGGGCTCTGGGACCTTGGCTTACTGGCTCTGCCTCAAGCAAGTTTTATGATTGAACAGGTCACTTACGGAACATAAGTCTTATCCTTAATAGGATAAACATGTTAGACTTTGATGCTTTCTGGGGTCTAACAACAGCACATTATTTTGTGATTCTGTTATCATGTCTAGAGTATCCTTATCAGTGTGGGTAGTGAAGTACTGAAGGACGTTGTCCAAGAAAATCCCATCCAAGAGGTAGGATTGTGAACACTTTAGAAAGATCCAGAAACCAGCTTATAGCAGGGATGGTTATCTTGGAGAAAAGGAAATTGAGACAGTCTTCAAGTATTTTAATTAATGTCACATAAGAAAAGTAGACTTCTTCTGTGTTATTGTAGAATATATAACCCAGTGACTAGAAATTTCACATTTCTGGCTTACCACAAGTAGTCCTTTCTAAACAAATGTCCAGTAATAAAATAGGTAGCAGGCTTTTGAGATGATTGTCAATAAAGGTAAGGAAGTAGAGGCAAAATGACCAACCCTCAACGTCTATAGTCATAGAAGTTCTTGCATTAATAAGGACATTATGTTAAAATCTGAGGACAAGGATATGTAGTAAGGTCATAATGATGCTACCGTGATTACTCAGCATGTTATTAAATTGTTGGCGGGAGAAAGTTCTCTCTTCTATGAAACAACCACAACAACAAAAACTCCTTGTTTTTATCGATGGTTATAAGATGGTTATGCCTTAAGTCTTACAAGAGGTTAGACCATTCTTAAACACTAGGTAAGTCTATAATGTTATATAGGAATCCTTTTTTCCCCTTTGAATTCCTATAAAACTGTCACCCGAACTACCCACCATGGTGTCAGTTAATTTTGTACTCCAGTTCTTCAGTGTTTGCTCTCCAGCTACAAAATAATGAGACTCCTTTCCCTGTGATATAACTTATGTGCTCAGTCTCCTTACATTTCATTTTAGCTTTTTCTTCAAGTAGCGTGCATAATGCATAAAGTTAGAGGCAGCATCTGGTGTATCTTTCTACCTCCAGGAGCACGTAGGAGAGCACGAGCAGAATCGAGACTCGAATGGCAGAGTGTGCATTGTGCAGGATTTTACATGTTCACCAGGATACCAATACTACTTACTCCGTTACCTTTATTTGACCTATTTGTTGGATCTTAGGAACCTGCCAAATTATTGAGGCTTTATCCTTTAAAAACTTGTCTGTCCAACAAAAAAGAAATAACTAGAGAGTTCACTTTTGCCTTTTTATCTTTCCAAGTTGAGAAGAGCATGGGTCCTCTCCTAATTACTAATGTGTCGAACTGAAGAGGCAGCAGTTCTAATTCTGTTTCTAATGTTAATACATTCGGAGACCTTTTTGTCTTTCTAAACCCTAAGCCAGGTGAACACAATACATTTTACCCCTCTACATGACTTCCTGGAAAGATGAAGAGGATTACTAGTTATCTAGCACCCACACTGTGCTAGGCACCACGAGAGATTCCTTTCTACACATTAACTTAGTTTTTGGAGCAACTTGGCTAGGTACAGGACATGGACATTTTACAGAGACTCAAAGAGTATGAAGTAATTTACCCATGTCATTCGACGAGTAAATGTGACTAAAAGATAATGGAATAAGCAATGTCCTGTTTTACTCTCAGAGATACGTTTAATTATCATTACGCTTGGATTATAGGTCCAGGCCAGTCTCACTAGTAGGAGCCCACTTTGTCTGAATCCATTGTGGATAACAAAGATGTGACTAGATCGTAACACAGTGTCGTTCCTCCTTTCATGGTGTCCACATTGTGCTCTATCTCCATGTTTGAATGCCTCTCTGATTTTAAGCTCTTGCAAATTGGAAAGTATTTCCTTTTTCACTTTTGTAACCCCTAAAGTAACTACTTAGCATGTTTCTTTGCACTCAGTGTTCTTAATTACATTAAGTAATAAATTAAGTCAAATATGGTCTGCATTTTACAGTGGGAGTCTATTTATGTCCTGCACACGTCCAGCAATCATGACACAGTAGAGTAGTTCAGGAAGAGCATTCCGGCACAAGGCTTTAATTAGGACCACCATCCACCTGATCCCAGCACTTTCTCTTCTTTAGACCTTGGCTTTGGGACCATTGCCTGGTCCTGTCTGCTTTTCTCTCACTGTCTCATTGCATGATTCATCCAGGTTTCCCATATTATCTTCAATTTGCTGTTGATCTTCCTGTACATATTAAAAAAAAAAATCTTTGTGATGGTTGAAAAAATCTGAGAAGTCATGTATTATTAACTGGTTAATTTACAAGAGGGTTTTTTTTTTTCTATCATTCATTTCATCTTTGGACTACTTTATAACTGAAACATTTATTTCTCAGAAGTGTGCTGTTCTGGGCCTCATCAGCAATAAATAAATTACTTGGGGAGTTGGGGAGGGAGAAGAGAAAATGCTCACTGAGATGAGTCACTCTTGTAGGACTTCAAAAATGCCTGGAATCCATTCTTCCATTTCACCAAGTTATGTTCTAGAAGAGTTATTTCACCTGATATTGATCAATGGCTTATTCTCAAAGGACAACCTGAAAACAGGACCATGGTTGAAAAATTACGGAAATTTTGAAAGCAAAGGTGATGCTTTGGCAGGGAGGGGATGGAGGGAGCGCTGTTTATATAGGGTGCTTTATTCTCCATAGAGTGATACATGGGAAGATGGCTTGGGCTTGGGCTGATGTCCCCATGTATACAGAACTGAATAAGTGGGTCTCTGAGATGTCTGGTTCCCCTTGATGTCAAAAGGAAGATGAGAGGCCGAGGAGGGACGTTACAACCTGGGATGTGTTCATTCCTATGCACGTTCTGGCCTGGCCTGGCGTGCAGAGAGATGAGACAGCTCTCAGTGTGGTCATTTCTAGGTAGGTGACGCCTTCTGGGCCCGGAGGGCCTTCTGTACCACATCTTCCCACTGGGAATTTGATATCGTCAGCCTTTGTCCTTCTCACCAGTTCAGCATGTTCTGGGCGCATGGAAACAGAGCTGTGGTTGCTCTGTGCTGTTGCTCCCTTTCCGTCTTCATCCTGACTCTTAACTGAGAGTCTGGCCTGTGAAGCCCTAGGACCTGGATCCAGTTCTGCGTGTCAGCAGCTCTGCCTCCGTCCCCCATCGTGCCGGCTCTGCCTCCTCTGTTCAGCATCTTGGTTCGGAGGCTGGTAGGAATAGCCAGCTGGGCCTGCTCCCACTTCTCCCTGTTCTTCCCGAGGCTCCTCTGTGCTTTAATCCCCACCCCTTCTGCAGGGCTCTGGTGTGGCCCCCGTTCCTCAGACTCATCAGGGAAGGTATGCTCTGGACCCACGCGGTCTCCCCAGAAGACCCCTGCTGCTCTCCTGGCAGGGGCCACTCAGAGCCCAGGGCTGCACCAGCACCTTCACTTCCTCAAGGATGATGCATTTTTGAGGGGGAGGATCATGGAGAGGTTAGGAAAACTGAAATACAGGGTGACTTGTTTATAATTCCTCTTACATAACGTTTCTCAAATGTGCCCAAGTGTTTGCTTTGGTTTGCTCATTAAAATATCATACTTTAGTTATTACATTTAATATTAGCGCATGGAGTTTTAACTTCTTTTGTGAGCATCAGAGCCAGACCATAGTTCTGAAATCTTTGGATTAATTTTGACTTCTTGCCAGAATCCATTTGGGCAAGAAATTCCTTGTTTCTGGTTTATATGAGAAAAAATAAATGCTTCTGCCAGTGTTCTTTGAACCCACGTCAGTTGCATGGAAGCGTTTCCCCTATCTTAAAAAAAAAAAAAAAATCAACCCAAAAAAAGTCCTATAAGCAAAGGAGTCACTGAATTGTCCCTTCCTTTGCAAGTAAAAATGTGCCCTTGTTCTTAAACAGGAAGCTTCCATGGCAGTGCTTTTCATACTTCCATAGCAGTGGTACAGTCTTTTCAAACAGAACCTCATGCAGAACTCCAGTATGTAAACAAGATAAAAATGGAACTGTTCCCTGCAGAGGGTGTGTGTGTGTGTGTGTGTGTGTGTGTGTGTGTGTGTGTGTGTGTAGGGGTAGGCTGTGAAAGGCCCAGAACCCCTGCCCTCATCCTTACAGCCTCCCCCTTCCAACTGAACCTACCCCACCCTGGGTAGCCCATCAGACATTTATCCAAAACCTTAGGGATCTGAAATTTATTTATTTATATGTCATATTCTAATGGTTTTGATCACTTTCCATTAAAATCTTTAGTTTTTTAAGAAAGCATTTTCAGGGGCGCCTGGGTGGCTCAGTCGGTTAAATGTTCAACTTCGGCTCAGGTCATGATCTCACAGCTTGTGGGTTCGAGTCCCGTGTCAGGCTCTGTGCTGACAGCTCAGAGCCTGAAGCCTGCTTCAGATTCTGTCTCCCTCTCTCTCTGCCCCTCCCCCATTCATGTTCTGTCTCTGTCTCTCTCTCTCTCTCTCTCTCTCAAATATAAATAAACATTTAAAAAAGTTTTTAAAAGAAAGCATTTTCAGAAGAAATAAAAAGCTTGACAACAATATATAAGTATCTTATTTAAGATATTTTGTTCATTAATACTCAAGATGTTTAACAAAAAAAAATGTTTTGTTTTTATTGAGTTTTAAAAAAAGGAACTCAACAATATTCTTTAAAGGAGGCAATATTTCCCTTTAAGCCGAATTTGGTAATGAATCTATGTCTTTAACCAAGATCCTAGAGATATGCTGGTAAATATGATTCTATTTTGTTACTTGCAGAGATCTGTAACTGTTATTTGTCAGAGCAGGAAACTAAGACTCAGAAGGAACCACCTGGGCTCTCTTAGCCCTGTTACCCTGTATCATGCTATAACTTCAGTGGAGAAACTGCTCTGAGATTCAGGAGAGCAGCTACAGAACTATAGCATCAGGATTCTCTATATACATGAGTTCATTGTTAGCTCAAGTTTAGAAACTGCTCCTAAAGGTGATCTTGTCTTTTTGCCTTCATTTGACTGTGACTATTATTCACATCAAGGGAATTAAAATCACACCTACTAAGATTGTAAAATTTAAAACTATGGACAATTCTCAGTTGTTATTAGTAGGGAAGGATTAATTTGACCAGAGAGTAGCAAAATAACATTTTGAGCTATTACCTGAATGTTTATCAAGGTCTGTGGCTTAAAAAAGTTATTACTGCTTGAGAATCTCAACTTTAGTGATTCCTTAGATGTATACTCTCATTATTATGTTGGAGGTCTTTATGTAGTATCATACTGAATGTTTATAAAAATCCTTTAATTGTGGCTTCCCCTGAATGCTGAAATACCTCACATTCTAGCCTTGCAAAAAGTCGGTATTATTGCATAAACACTGCAACTTGAGGGTGTGTCGTTTCTTGGAAGCCCAGTCTTTGCTCTTGTGCATACTCTAGCATTTTGCCCCAGACCCCTCTTCTGTGGGGATTTCAGTCCTCTAACAAGGACTGGAAAATCCCACTTTAAATACGCAGCATAAAATCCGACTTGTATGTGTTACCGTTATTAGAAAGCAAGAGTGAATAAAGGTCAGCCTTGTGGCTGGCAGGCGGTCTGGTTTCTCTGTGAGCTTCACATGCTAAGAGAAGCTGGTTCATCTGCCTTTGGCTTTAGGATTCAACAGCAGAAGCTGTCAGACTAACACTGATTGAAGGTGGACTGGGAGGGGGAAGCACATCTGTCCAACGGCTCGCCATTGGCTTCTTATTACAGCATTCTCCCCCGAGACGCACTCTGCATGCTCATTCACCTACCTCCTCCTCTCCCCTCCCCTCCCCTCCCCTCCCCTCCCTACCCCTTCATTACTGATTCACAGCGAGAGGCGGCAGCGGCAGCGGCGGCGGCGGCGGCAGCGGAGGCAGTGGCGGCAGCAGCGCTGCTTGTCACGAATCGGGGATTGCAATGAGCTCATCCTTTTCTCCTTGCAGCTTCACAACTGCCCTGGCTTCCCGGCCACTGCTGCTGCTGTCTGCTCAGACACACAGACACACGCGCGCGCGCACACTCACGCACACACACACACACACGGCACACGCACACACACGCTAGACCCTTCCGAGCAGCCTGTACATTTTAACACATGTATCTGAACTCTGCTGCATCGCTCTTGGCCATTTTCTTGCATTCGATTGCTTCTGCCGGTTTTTATTTAGATCCGTGTTTGATTTCGTTTTCCAGTCTACTTTGGGGCTCTGGCACAGTGGATAATTTAGCCAAAATGTTCTTCCTGTGGAGACATTAGCTGACAATTCCCACCAGAGACTGGCTGGTGCTCCTGGGGAGACCTAAGCCTGCCTCCCCTCCCACTGCAGTTCTCAAAATTGTGGATAAGAGATCCAGCTTTCTCATTCTGGATACCTACTTACTGCTCATGGAAGAAGGGGTGCCCTGCCCAGCCCCAGCTGCTAAGCTCACACCTCCTGTCAAAAAGTCCCAGGACATGCACGACGAGAGGAGCAAGCTGGTGAATGAGTATGCATGTCGAGTGCTGGAACTTCTGGGGATGGGGCATCGTCTGTTTGTGCCTCGGCTTCTGGCGGTGAGACTGTTTTTCATTGAACTTCATTTATAGGGAAGCTGCCACCCTCTGGGAGAATTCCTGTATCCCTAAAAGAGGCTTGCAGTCTCCTGTTTTTCTTCTCCTCTTACGCACTCTACCAAGAAGGAAGTGCTGAGTGGCCACTGTCGTGGGGCTCTAGCTGAGCCTGGTCCATGCCACTCCTTAATTGGCTAGAGGGGATATGGCTCTTTTCTAAGAGCCCAGGGCCACATTAGTGGCATTATCTCTGTGGCAGGGGAAAAAAAAATGTTTTCTGGCTGCCTAGACTCCGCAATAAAGCAGAATACCCAAGTGCTTGATTTAGGCATTCTGTTATTTACGTCTCCAAAGGGTTAAATTTCACAACAGACATTATTGCTACTTATCTAGACTACTGTGGTTTGCATTCTAACCTCACCATTTGATTGCCAGTTTGATTTTTATTTTTATTTTATTTATCTATTTATTTACCTATCTATCTATTATTTATTTATTTATTTATTTATTTATTTATTTATTTATTTTTGGGGTACAGAATTTTACCCCCTAAAAATCCTGGGGTAGAAAATTGAAAATTTCTCTCCTGGAATGTTTGAACTGTGTATCTATGAAGCAGCTTAAAGCTATTGGGTCTGTGCTATGAATCTGGGAAGTCTGGCTTGCCTGTTTTTTTGATTTCCTGAACAAGAGAAAAATCACTCACCCTTCCTCACTTCCTACCAAGGGTTAAAATTAAATACCCACAATCGCTGGTGCAGGGTTTCTTTTTAGTGGTTTGAGAACTATACCTAGCAACTGTTCTATAATATAATTGGTCTACAGTAGTCCTATACCATTATTTGGTAATTGAACAAGAATCATTAAGCTTTGTCTATTTTATACAATGGACTTTAACACCATTCCAGACTGTTCTTTCATTATGGTTCTGTCATATGTGATTCTTTTCAAAAGTACAATGTTCACACTTTCCTCTCACATACTCCTCTTCAGTCTAGTTCATCTCTGTTTATATTATCGTTGCAATTACCAATTCAGCGTTCATGTATGTATTTGCATGCAAATATTTTCTCTCTTGTATAATCATAACAGCATTTTAGGTAGCTGTGTACGTGAGGGATTTTTCACCCCGAAGAAAGTCTGTTAGTCATTGCAAGATGAAGTTAGAAGCAGTGACCAGCATACAATTTGGGGGGGTTGGTATTTTTGAGAAATCGTTTCCTTGCCATTCAAGAGAGAAATAGAAAGAACCCAATACATATGTTTTCACGCCCAAGTGAGGTCATCAGTGCTTACTTAAATTTTGTTTCCCTGAATCACGTTTTTCTTAATAGAAGAGGAAACTGAAGATTTATGATTCCATTGGAAAGGAATTTTTTAAGTGAAATAAAAAGCATTTTATTCAAGAGCTTTGATGCCATTAAGTGCTAAAATGTATTTCAATAAGTACATCCCTTTGAAGAGTCCGTTTTGGTTTAATATATTTTCAGATTCTTAAAGACTCCCTAACTTTGTGATTCCAGGGCTCCACTGTTAACTTTCCAGTAATCTTGTACTGCCTTTCTTTGGCACCTTATACTTTGAGTGCTTTGAAGGAAAACATAAATTTATAACTAAGACTGTCTCTCATACTTAAATCTGCATTAGGGTTCAATTTAAACTGCCTCTAGTTTAAAACAAGTTATCGGCAATTAAATCCACAAAGAACGGGTTCACAAGCTTCAGATGTTGCAGAAGTCACGTGTATCTGTGTGTTGCGACCATACAGAGTCAGCTTGGTTGCCCCATTAGGTATCCAAGGTGGTAGTACATCCCTCGGGTTGTTTTGGGCTCTCACATGCCAAAACATAGGTAATGGTGCCATTGACATTACATGTGAAAAGTATTTGCTGAGTTGTCCAGAGGGTCATTTGGCAATCTCTGACTCTGTCGTACAATATTGTACGTAGAAGATTGTACATAATGATAGAACTGGGGTACTTTCCAGTTTGGGAAAATCATATGCCCTTTAATTAGCAATATGGCTGTGAATTGGGATCAGTTCTCCAATGAGTTACTGCTTAAAGTTTAGTGTGTACCAGGAGGAAGTACAGTTGTTCAGCCTTGTGTTATTGGACTGGCTAATGATGTGGGATCGATGGCTAATCTGCACGGGGTGGTCCTAAGAGGAATCCTGCCACGTGCAATCCTTTCCATTACCACTCAAGAGGGCAGGCACTGAAGTTTCAGTTTTTAGCTATGTTTCAGACATGAAGGTGTGCAGGTTAAACACATGCAAATATGTTATTTTACTTTAAAGATCCCAGTAGTTTTTTTTTCCTGTAAGTTAATTTTTGTGATGAACTGATCAAATTAATGAAGATTTACCAAGACAATGCTGTGGATTTAGACTTAGAGCCTATTCATTGTCCCCTGATTCACAGAGGGACCACCAAATTGCCTGAACACCAGACACATTTGAAAAAAATTGTTTTTCAAGTTTTATTTAAGTTACATTTGAAATTTTGGCTTCTTGCCCTTCAAAGATACGCCTAGTAAAGAACAACTTAATAATAATTTACCTTTAATAAATAATACCTTTAATAAAGCAGGTACAAGTGCTTCATTTTTGATATTACCACAAGGCATAAATTCTGTGCACAGACTCACCAAACACACGTTTCTTTGGTGAAATTAAAATACCAAAGCAAAAGATACAGGTATCCTAGATACCAGCTAAGTAATGTTTCCCTCTTCTAAGGCCTGTGCTTCCAAATGATTCTCAGACTTCCAAAAATATGTCTCCACTGAATAGAAATCCTGTTAGACACTATAACTAAAGGAAGAAAAAGCCATTTGTGGTGAAAATAATGAAGGTGAGAAAGAGAACCATTCCTAGATTTTTTTTAAATAACCCCCTAAAAAAATCAAACCTAGAAGGGCTGCTTCTCAGAGGCCCTTGAAGAAAGATTTATCATCCACGAATCGTGAGAGGTTTGGAATAGAAGCATCAGGAGCTAACACCCAAATGTTAGAACTGTTCCTTTCCACCCACCCTGCCTCCTTAAAAAAAAAAAAAAAATCACTTTGACATGTGATACTCTTGCGCTGAATTTTTCAGTGGGAAAAACACACTCAAAATGGTATCAGCAGTGACACATAGCTAGGGTCCATACTCTGTAAGTGTGTGAAATTTGAAGAAAAGGGAAAAGTTTTCTTCTACTCATGTTCAGAATTTCCCTTTCTTCTCTTTTGATTTCATTTGCTGTTACATGTTGTGGAAAGTTATGATCACATCATTATAAATTAATATCAGTCTTGGCTATGGTTTCAGTACTGATACCCTGGGCACTGTACATAGTGAATCCAAAGGAGCATTGATGCTGAAATGAAAAACAGAAGCAAGTATGTCTCCCATTTTTACTTTTTTTTTTTTTTTAACTGCTGCAAGGATTGCTCGTTCAAGAGAGATTACAACTCTTAAAATTTAAAGACCCCGGTATAAAAGTTGCCATGCATACTTCTGATGCCCTTCAAAGTGTAAAAATCAATTTTTATGTCAAAATAAGTATGAAATGTACTCTCTAATTTGCATTTTATTAATTATGACTGGTTAATACTGGGTGTGCTTAAAGTAGAGCTTTTACGAATTTATGGAACAAATCTATGCTGGTGTCTATTATGTGCCTGGGAACTTGCTTACTTCATTTTACTAGGGGAAGTAGGAAGGATACCTAAATTAACAACCTGCTTAAAAAATCCTACTTCCTTTTTCCCTCTGGATATTTCTCTTTACCTACTTGAAAGGAAATAGAAGTAGGACTTGAAATGTTTTCATTTGTCCAGGTAATCTTTATATATAATTCTATTCAAATGAAGAATGAAATAATAGTCTTTTGGAGGTATAATTGATAAACATGTTTTGTATCATCACTTAAGAGAATTTGACAGAAAGTTTGGGGAGCAAAAGATGAGTATCAAGAGAACCACTAGTTTTCAAAAGTTATTTCTTATTTAAAAGCTGGTAAGGTTCTCTGTGGTTTTTTTAAGTTTATTTATTTATTTTTGAGAGAGAGAGAGAGAGAGAGAGAGGGAGGGAGCAGGGGAAGGGCAAAGGGAGGGAGAGAATCCTAAGCAGGCTCTGCGCCATCATCGCATAGGATCGCTATGAACCACGAGATCACAACCTGAGCCAACATCAAGAGGCAGACACTTAACCAACTGAGCCACCCAGGTGTCCCGAGTACTCGATCTTGCAAGTGAAGAAAACACGTCTTTGCTTCTTAAAATTTCCCTAACTCTTGTCTGCGTTACCTTCTGGCTAACATTACTTAACAAATAATGTCAGGAAAGTAATTGCATTTTCATTATGCTACTCTTCCCTCACTACCTTTCTGAAGGCAATATAGAAAAACTCTAAGAATTTCCCAGCTGAAGATCAGCCTTTCCTTTAAATCAGTTCTCCTAGCCTGACAGAATTCTGTGTAGTGAGCACAGAGGAGTAATGGTATCCAGAAGCTGGCCCCACCTACCTACTTTTGAGTATTTGGTTTGGTTCTTAAAATGTTAGTCTGCCTTTTCGGGGTGCATTTTTAAAGCTTGGGTCTTCTCACAAGATCATATGTTAAGCTTCTCTTCATTGTAAGGGTAGACAGCATTCATACAATTGTAAACATAACCATTAATTAAGCTTATATCTCTGTAGCCAGTTTATCAATAATTTGCATGTGTGAAGTCATGTTTTAGTTTTATGGAAAGCACCACTACTTCTAGTTTGGACTAATACTGTTACAGCAATACTTGACCCTTGTGAAGCATATATATTCAACATACGTACAATATGATTAAAATTTTGTTAGATATAGGTGTCACACATATGTGATGTGTGTGTGGGGGGATGGTAAAAAAAAAAGATTATAAGCAGTGTAACAAAATGTTTTTTTTAATGTTTTACCACCATTACCACTACTGGGTTTTTTTAATGTGTGTGTGTGTGTGTGTGTGTGTGTGTGAGAGAGAGAGAGAGAGAGAGAGAGAGAGAGAGCTAGCTAGCACGTGTGAGCAGGGGAGGGGCAGAGAGAGAGGAAGAGAGAGAATCCCAAGCAGGCTCCTGGCTGGAGCCCAAGGCAGGGCTCAAACACATGAACTATGAGATCATGACCTGACCTGAGCCAAAATCAAGAGTCAGATGCTTAACTGACTGAGCCACCTAGGCGCCCCTGTAACCAAATGCTAATTATGTTTATCTCTGGGTAGTGAGATGTGTTAGGCTTTTAAAATTTTTTTTATTTTTTTTGGGGGGGAAGTGAATATGTAATCAATAAAAAACGTATAACCCCTACTATACAGGTAGATATACACACACGTATGTAAACAATCCAAGAATTTTTAAAAGCATTTAGAAAACAAAACAACTCTGATAAATTCTCAGTGAGGCATCCACATTTTTTGCAGAGCAAGAGGTATCTATTCCTCAACTGTAGAGGGAAAAATCTCTCGGATACAGCCTTCAGAAAATGGAAAGTTACCCTTGTAAATTTACAACCTGAGTATAGCATAAGAAGGTATTTGGAGGTGACACAATGATTATGGAAGTCTCTTAAAGACAGAAATTTAGAGGAAAAAGCCCATCGGAATCAAAGTAGGATTGCAGATTGTTTCCTGGGCCAATGGCACACGTTGTTAATATCCTTTTTGCTTACTGGCATGATTTTTACCCCATGGGGCTGTCTTATGCCATATTTTTTAAAAATTCACAATGAAATTAGCTTTATTTCAGTCCATGACAAGAATATAAGTTCTTATAACTTCCAGACTGCCTGCTTTCTGGAATTAAAAATGTCAGTGAGAGGAGGGTACTGTTTTTTTTTTTTTTAATTTTTTTTTTTTCAACATTTTTTATTTATTTTTGGGACAGAGAGAGACAGAGCATGAACGGGGGAGGGGCAGAGAGAGAGGGAGACACAGAATCGGAAACAGGCTCCAGGCTCCGAGCCATCAGCCCAGAGCCTGGCGCGGGGCTCGAACTCACGGACCGCGAGATCGTGACCTGGCCGAAGTCGGACGCTTAACCGACTGCGCCACCCAGGCGCCCCAGGAGGGTACTGTTTTTAGCCACTAAAATATCAGTAGCTGAACATACCTGAGCAACACAGAGGCAGCCTTCCAAACTCTCATATCTTATATTTGTTTTGGGTTCACAAAATGCACTCATATGACCTAACTCATTTCCTTCTCAAATACTTGAGGTTAAAGATGCTCCCTTTTTGAAGTAGGACAGGAGAGACAGAGGCCGCACCGTGAGTTAGTCAGAGTTGGCGTCAGAATTTATTTCATCCTTTGCAGCCTTGTTTGTACCTTTAATTGCCAACTACCTTCTAGAGGCTGGGATTAAGGGACTGAATAATATGCAGTTTCCACACATGTGTCTGCTTGAGTCTTTCTGCTCCGTGATTGTGAGAGCTCCTCTCCAATGGGGCTTAACTGAGGTGGCCAAGCCATGGGATCCACAGCATCCCTGACACCAGCAGTGTCTTGGAAAGGACAATCATAGGGCCCTCGAATTCTGGTTTCCTGAGACTCAGCCCCACCCAGATGGGGATCTTCTGGCTACACGCCCCTCCTCCCCCCCTCCCCCGCCCCAGAGTATAGCCTCCTTCCAACAGCATCTCTTTCTACATGGCCACCCCCTGTCTGACCAGAGGTCACATGTCACAGGCTGTATGATTCTTCATCTTGAGGCCTCATCTTTCTGCTTTCACATGAACTCCAAGACTGGACTTGAAATTAGGCCTGGGGCAGCATGAGAAAATTAGGTAATCATGCTCCTGCCTGCAGACAAGGAACCACGCCACCACTGGGGGCACCTGTTGCCAGGGAACTAGAGGTTAGTTGCACTGAAAATCAAGCGATGCCCTCAGAAGCTTTGGGGTTCTGAGGAAAGCTGCTAATCTTGTTTCCCTACAAACTCTAGAAGCAGCCTGTCTTGAATTTTCCTGATGATCACCAGAGAGCTGATCATCAGACCCAGTATTACAGATGAAAAAGGAAGACTAAGGATATAGTGTGTCCAGTTTATCTGGTAGCTGGATGCTTTTCCCAATAATTGAGCAATTGATATCTTAGCCAGAGAAGGCCTCTTTTAGGCTGAAGTTCCCGATAACTGTCTTTTCCAAATAAGTTAAGGTGAGTTGATAACACTCTATCATGATAAACATTCTCTCTACCACTTACTGTCATCGTGTCTGAGTGTCCGTGAGGGAGGAAATAAATCTGAGAGGTACTGAGGCTTGTTTTTTCCACTGCCACTGTTAGCCTAGCTCTACTTTCTGACTACTAGTTTGGATGTAAAGCTGAAGCAACCTAGTACCCTTGTGAAAATGCCTGGTGGATGAATTAATATTTTCCTTTACTTCATATGATTCTGTTTAAAAGGGAGGGGAGATGAAAGCAGAAATTCATTCAGTAAATTTTAATTGAGAACCTTCTATATTCCAGTTAATAGTTTTATCACTGTGGACACAGCAAAGAACAAGACAGACAAGGCCCCTTTCCTTAGGCGGAAAGAGATATAAAACAGAAAAATTAGTTGGTGGAAAATTACTTGATGGGCTGGGGGTGTGGGGGGGAGAATTTAAGTGCTTAGAAGAGGCCTCACTCTGATCTTCCACTTGAGCTAAAATCTAAATCACAGAAAGTTGCTCTCCTTATGAAGATCTGGGGAAAGATGATTCCAGGCAGAGGGAACAGTAAGGGCGGTTGCGTTCAGCAATGAACTTGATGTGTACAAAAAAACGAAACAAGGCCAGTGTGCCTGGAGCTTGAGAACAGGAGGGGGACGTGGTTCCAGATGAGGTTGGAGGGGAAGCAGGGGCTCCAGATCATGAAAGGTCTTGCAGGCAGTGGTAATGATACTGGATTTTATTCTGAGCACAGTAGAACCGCTGGAGGGCTTTATACAGAAGAACCACATGATGTTAAAGGGTATCATCTGGCTATGATAGGGAAAGTGGGCTATGGGGAGCCAAAGTGGAAATGGGGAGACCACTCAGGGAGTTACTGCAATGGCTCACCGAAGAGATGACAATGGCTTGGACCAGGGTGGTGAAGACAACTTGGGCCCTGTCGTCAGCAGGAATTTCTCCAACTTCCTTATACTCTTTCGGTACAGCTGTTAAGGTTGATCAGGTCTACATTTGAATCGAGATAAAGTGATATTTTGAATTAGCGCATAGTTCTATGATTTCTAAACATCTCGGTTGCGTTTTTTTGTTTTGTTGTTTTTCATTTTATTACTGAAGTTTTTGACAATTAATTTCTGGCTCTTGAAACACCTTATTTCTCTTTGACTTACTTCTGTGTACCTAGTCTGCTTTAATCCATAATTTGTATCATGGTGTTTGCCAAAGATTGCTGACAGTTTTTTAATAAAATACTTATTGCTTTTTTTCATTTTTAAAACAAAATTTTTAATGTTTATTTTTGAGAGACACAGAGCATGAGCAGAAGAGGGGCAGAAAGAGAGGGAGACATAGGATCTGAAGCAGGCTCCAGGCTCTGAGCTGTCAGCACAGAGTCCAATGTGGGGCTTGAACCCACAAACCACAGGATAATGATCTAAGCCAAAGTCAGATGCTTACACTGACTGAGCCATCCAGGTGCCCCTCATTTTTTTTTAAAGTAGGCTCCACACCCAACATGAAACTTAAACCCACAACCCCAAGATCAAGGGTCACAGGCTCTACTGACTGAGCCAGCCTGGCACCCTTTATTGTCTTTCTTATTACAAAATCTTTACTGCAGCAAATACAGCAATATATAAGGGGGGCGGGGTGAAACCATGATCCCACTATCCAGAGAAACCTTTTATTTCCTTTCAGTCTTTTTTCCATGCATGCATATATTCATTTCTAAGTGGTTATTTCTTAAAGAAGTAAATTTTACAAACAGTAGTTTTCATACGAAGTTCAGTCATTAAGTGATTTATTTATTTTTTCATGGCATTTTTTAAGGTGGGGGATCAATTTCTTATTTTCTTGAACTGTTGTTGTCATTAGTTGAAAAGTCCTCCCATTAGGTGTTCCTTATGTGATTCTAATATACTTTACCTTCTCTATATCTTCAGCCAGGTTTCTTTTTTTGTCTTTTTTTGGAAAAAAAATTTAAGTTTATCTATTTATTTTGAGAGAGAGGGAGACAGAATCCCAAGCAAGCTCTGCACTGTCAGCACAGAGCCTGACACTGGGCTTGAGCTCAGAAACCATGAGATCACGCCCGAGTCAGTCACTTAACTGACTGAGTAACCCACCACCCGGGCACCCCAAGCCAGGTTTCTAATAATACCCTTAAAATATCCAGCAAACTAAAGTCATAGATCAGAGTTACACATTTTTTGCTTTTCTTGCACTTTTCCTTCTCAGAGCTATAACTTGGTTAGCTTTGCTGGGATCCATCATTCTAATCTCTAGGTTATATAAATTAAATATGCTAGCCTGTTAATTCTTATATTGTGTCTAGGATTCATGGTGACTTATTTCAGCAAATAGTAAAGGGGCTAGAAATATGTTCCTAAAAACTTATGGAACTAAGTTAGATCTTAGCTACAAATGTGCATTCAGGAAAACAAATTCATTTTTCAATGTATTTGTCCTGAGTGCAGGCTAAAATGTAATGATAATTCTCGGAATTATTTTGCAGACCTCAAAGGAAGATCTTCTGCAGGCTGATTTTGAAGGTGCTTTAAAGTTTTTCAGAGTTCAGCTTCCAAAAAGATACAGGGCTGAGGAAAATGCCAGAAGATTGATGGAGCAGGCTTGCAATATTAAGGTAAGATACATGAATTTATATATAATAAAGATACAACTTGAATGAAGAAAGAATTATTTTAAACGCTTTCTCTGTACATTGCTGGACTTTGGCTATGTTAGGGTGATAGTATGTATGAACTAGTCTCAGACTTTTTTGTGAGGCTGATATGTATAAAATAACTTCTAGTAGGACTTGGAGTGAAAGTTAGTAGGTTCAGATTGTAACAATAGGAAGACAAACGTTTATCTTATAGGTAGGGCTCTAGAATGGGCCACTGTGATAGTGGTTTCCATGGCAGCAGACTTAGCATTTAGCTTTTGGCCATCTGTTTTAGGATTATTTACAACAAAGCAAGAAAAGCCTGCTTAGACAGTGCTTTCTTTTCTCTAAGGGACTTGGAAAGCTTTGGATGTTGATCTGTCCACTTCCATCCCACATCTGCAAAATGGCTGTCGATACATTGCTCCTTATCATATGCCTAATAAAACTAAGTGAGATTTATAAAATAATTTGATATGGAAATTTCTATCCAGAAAATTGTGGGATCAGATTAGAGAACACATTTTTTTAAAAAAATTGGAACCAATTTACAAGTGTTAATTCTTGTACCTCTGGAAAATACTCGGGAATCTTCTTAACCTAACCTAAATACATAAATAGAAATTTCCCTTTTGAACAAAGAGACAGAGATCCTATGTCTTACGGACCTTATGTTCTTACAGAAGGAAACAGACAATAAATGACTAACATAATAAGTAAAGAATGTATTTAATGTGTTAGAAGGTGATAAATAGCTATGAAAAAAGGAAACATACGGTGAAATAAACAAGACCAGATTGAGGAGGAGAAGGAAAGTTACAGTTGTTATTAGGTAGTCAGAGTGGGTAGACCTCTTTAAGAGAGTGAAAGAAGGGTTAGCCATGGAGATGTCTAGGGGAAGAGCATTCCAGCAAGTTCAAAGGTCCTGCCGCTGGCTCATGCCTGGTGGGTTGGAAGAACAGCAAGAAGGCCAGTGTAGCTGGAGCGAAGTGAATGAAAATGAGAGCTATAGGAGAGGAAGTTCGAGAGTTTACAAGGAGCCAGCGAATGTAGGAGTTAGGCTTTACTTTGGGTGAAGCGGCTAGCCCTTCCAGAGTTTTGAGTGGAAAAGTGATATGATCTGTCTGAGGTTTCAGAGGATCACAATGCTTACTTACTGTGTTGAGAACAGACTACCACAAGGTAAGGGTGAACGTAGGGAGATCCGACAGGGGTTTCTGCAGTAATCTTGTTGAGAAGTAATGATAGTGTTTGCCCGCTGAGAACATTGGGGATGGAGATGGAGTGGAGATGGAGGTGACTGGAACCTGAGTATATTTTGAAAGAGAACCAAGAGGATTTCATGACACATTACACATGGTTATGAGAGGAAATAGGGAGTCAAGATGACTCCACAGATTTTGGATTAGGCGATAAGTAGATAGAATTGCTGTGGAGTTATTAAACTTATTACTTCCAATGTACTTTGACATAGACTTCATCTAAGCACCATACCTACTTGAACACTTTTTTTGGTGTGACACTGTTTTTTTTTTTTTATTTTAACTTATTTTAAAGTAAATTCTAAATGTTAGAAAGTCCAATTCAATGTTGAAAGTAAATAACTGGGAATAACTGGGAAGAAAAACTATATTGTCTTTCAAGTGAATTCTATATTCAAAAAAAAATCATTTTCCAAAGATATCAAGAAAAATAGGTCTCTGAATCTTCATCCTGGAATGCAGACTTTTAAAGCCTTCAGGACTGATTGTTTTATTTGGCTGGGCCAAATGACTAAGCATGAGCCACATTTGTCTGAGGACTTTGAAAGCACATTGCAGTGGCCATTGTGACTTTGAATTTTGTGGGACGTTGGTTTGAAAGACAGACTTCAGCCCCTGATTGTTCCAGAGCTGTCAGAGAAAAGTACTGTAAGTGGAACAGTGCTGTAGGAATCTGTTAAAATAAAACATTCATTTCTAAGTGTGAAAAATTAGAGAGTTAGGAGAACTAGTAAGGTAGAAAGCTAAATGTCTTCAAAGGAAATTTGGTAGCATTGGATAATCATTGGTAATGAAAAACCCAGGAAAACAATTCAAAATTATGAGATACATAGGGAAGGATTTTTTTTTTCCAATATAATTTATGAAGCTACTTAGGGGTTGTAGGCAACTAACAATTGTCAGGCTGGAAACATGGGATCCGAAAGACACAGAAACTTAAAATGTTAGAAAGTAAGTTCAAAATATGATCAGAGTGGACCATTTCTGGAATGAATATGTCCAACCAGAGTGACTTGCGTGAAGATGAACAGGTAGACGTGAATTGTTATTTCAAGTAAGAATAGCGTTACTTGATTCTGTTTTTTGTTTTTACGTTTTGTTTGGGGGTTTGTTTTTTGTTTTTGCGTTATCTAAGGAAAGTAACTTTTTCTTGGGTATTTAAAATAGTACTCACAGGACACTAGTTTTTATCATGGTATAATTCACATAACATTGTGTTTGTTTCACTTGCAAAATTTGTTTCTTGGGGTGAGGACTTTCAAGATCCACTCCCTTAGGTACTTTTAAACATGCAGTATGGTACCAACTATGGTCACTATGCTGTATGGTACATCCTCATGGCTCATTTATTTTATAATGAATAATGTCATCATTTTATAATGAAATTTGTACGTTTTGACCCCCTTTACCTACTTTGCCCCCTCCTACACTCCCTGCCTCAGGCATCAATCTGTTCTCTTATATCCATGAGCTTGGTGTTTTTGTTTTATTTTTGTTTCATTTTGTTTTGTTTTAGATTCCACAAATAAGTGAGATCATACCATATTTATCTTTTTCTGCCTGACCTATTTCACTTAACATAATGCCCTCAAGTGCCATATTGTGCCCAATGGCAAGATTTCATTCTTTATTGTGGCTGAATAATATTCCATTGTGTACGTGTACCACATTTTCTTTAGCCCTTCATCCATCAGTGGCCATTTAGGTGGTTTCCATTACTGGCTATTGTAGATAATGCTGCAGTGAACATAGGGGTGCATGTTATGTTTTCAAATTAGTGTTTTCGTTTTATTCAGATAAACAACCAGGAGTGAAATTGCTGGATTGTCTAGTAGTTTTAATTTTTAATTTTAATTTAATTATTTGAAGAACCTTCATCTTCCATTGTGGTTGCACCAGTTTACATTGCCACCAACAGTTGCACAAGAGTTCCCTTTTCTCCATATCCTTGCCAACACTTATTTCTTATCTTTTTGATAAGAGCCACTCTAACAGGTGTGAAGTGATATCTCATTGTGATTTTGATTTGCATTTCCCTGATGATTAGTGGCGTTGAACACCTTTTCATGTACCTGTTGGTCATTTGCATGTCTTCTTTGGAAAAAGGTCAATTCAGATCCTCTGCCCATTTTTTAATTGGATTGTTTGGGGTTTTTTGCTATTGAGTTATATGAGTTCTTTATATATTTTAGACATTAACCCTTTATAAGACATATGATTTGCAAGTATTTTCTCTCATTCAATATATTGCCTTTTCCTTTTGTTGATGATTTTCCTTTGCTGTGCAGAAGTTTTTTAGTGTGATGTAGTCCTACTTGTTTATTTTTCCTTTTTTTTTTGTCTTTGTTTTTTTATGTCAAATCCAAAAACAATCACCACCAAGACCAATGTCAAGGAGCTTACCACCTATGTTTTCTTCTAGGAGTTTTATGGTTTCATATCTTATGTTCAAGTCTTTCATCCATTTTGAGTTAATTTTTGTGTATGGTGTAAGATAGTGGTCCAGTTTCATTCTTTTGTACATGGCCTTCCAGTTTTCCCATCCTCCTTTATTGAAGAAATTGTCCTTTCCCCCCAGGATATACAGTCCTGGCTCCTTTGTTGTAAATTAATTGACCATATATGCATGGATTTATTTCTGACTTTTCTATTCTGTTCCACTGATCTACATGTCTGTTTTTTTTTTTTTTATTTTTTTTTCAACGTTTTTTATTTATTTTTGGGACAGAGAGAGACAGAGCATGAACGGGGGAGGGGCAGAGAGAGAGAGGGAGACACAGAATCGGAAACAGGCTCCAGGCTCCGAGCCATCAGCCCAGAGCCTGACGCGGGGCTCGAACTCACGGACCGCGAGATCGTGACCTGGCCGAAGTCGGACGCTTAACCGACTGCGCCACCCAGGCGCCCCTACATGTCTGTTTTTTAATGCTACTACCATACTGATTCGATTAATTTGGCTTTGCAATATAGTTTGAAGTCAGAGAGTGATGCCTCCAGCTTTGTTCTTCCCTCTCAAGATTGCTTTGGGTATTGGATCTTTCCTGGTTCCAGAGAAATTTTAAAATTGTTATGTTTCTGTGAAATATGCCGCTGGAATTTTGATAGAGATGACATTGAATCTATAGATTGCTTGGAGTATATGGACATTTTAACAATATTAATTCTTCTAATCTATGAGCATGGAGTGTCTTTCTACTTATTTGTGTCTTCAGTTTCTTTCATTAATGTCTTTTAGTTTTCAGTGTACAGATCTTCCCTTGGTTAAACTTATTCCTAGGTATTTTTTGATGCAATTATAAATGGGATTGTTTTCTAATTTCTCTTTCTGATAGTTTCTTATTCATGTATAGAAATACACGTAGAATACACGCAGAAATACATTGATTTTTGTATCACAAGACATCTTTTTAATTTATAACACGGTTATGAGGCAGATGTGAGGTGAAACTCAGAGAAGGAAGACGTAAGTAGTACAATATCCAAGCACCCTGCCAGAACTAGAGCATAGGTTTCCAACCTAAAGTTTTAAAATTGTGTTTAAACTGAGACCTACATTTTAAAATAGCTTTTATATTAAAACCCTGACCACCCAGACACATCCGAATAAAAACTTACCCTTGTAATTTGTCACGCACTCTGATGTTTCCTCTCTCTACTACTGTTTTGTATTTTGTGTCATTTAAACTCCCCTCCCCCCAAGAAAAGTCTTCAAACTGAAAAGGTAGTCATAACCCACTAACTCGATCTCACAACAGCTTGCAATATTGAAAACACCCTGAGGCCTGTCATACTCTTCTCACCACCTCCCCCTTCCCCATCCTGATATGCTGCAACTTGTAAGAGGTGTTAACAGTGAATAATGGAAGTAGGGGTGTGGTGAGAATGTGAGTCATCATGCCATCATTATAGCAGGATATGCTAGCAACTGGAAATTTTAGGAACCAGCGGATTGAGAGATCAAGGCTACGTGTTAGACAAAGGTGACGGCAGGTAGGGAAGAGGCAAAAAAGTTGCACTCACCATTTCTTAGGTATAGCCTTGAGATTAAAGATAGAATGTTGGCCAAAAATAATGAAAATTGTTTTAATTTTAATTATTTTCAAAGTTAGGATCCGTGTATGGTTGTATCTTCTTTGAATGGACATGTTCTCATTTAATTAATTACCCAATAAAATGAATCACTTTCCTCTAACTTTTAAAGAACTAGGTGATCAGTGATTTCAGTGAACGGACTGGTTTTAAAATAGGTGGGAGAGTTGCAGGTGAAAAATAACTTACTAGCCCTGTGTGTGGTTTATTTCTGTGAGTGTACCAACAAGATGTATTAACAAACCCCACTGGATTAGATAAATAACTTTATTCTTTGAAAAGCTGTGTAATAGTAAATATCAAAAATGTTTTTGTGTTTATTTTTTCTGATTTAAGTAACATGTTTTAAAATTTTCAAATATCTCCCTGCTCCTATGGTTTTAGACAGTTTAATAAAATCAGGAAATATGCTGACCCATCAGACTTGATTTGAAAAGTCATATTGAATATACACTTCCTCGGGTTTTGTTGAATATTGTTATTCAAATGTTACCTTGTAGTTACAAATTCTGCTATTACAGACCTTCTTAAACTTGATTCTTGGCTTCGTGGACTCTAAATCAGTAGAAATTTTTATTTCTTTATACAAGCATATGAGGATTTTGTTTTTCCTGGTAAGAGACTATATACCTTTTATTAGATTCTTTTAATCTCTTAATTTTTTAAATATTTTTATTTATTTTAGAGAGAGAGAACAGGAGCAGGGGAGGGGCAGAGAGAGAGGGAGACACAGAATCTGAAGCAGGCTCCAGGCTCTGAGCTGTCAGTCCAGAGCCCAACACGGGGATTCAACTCATAAACCATGAGATCAGGACCTGAGCCAAGGTTGGACAGCCCACTGACCGAGCCACCCAGGCTCCCCTTATTAGATTCAGGAATTCAGTGACTCAAAAAAATTAACCTCTATATTGTGGAACAATCTTAAACTTGTTAAGTAAATTGATATTTCTGTAGAGCATGTAAGAGTTTATGAATGGGTATCTACAAATATTCAAGGGCTTATATATATAAACTTTATAACTCTTGACCTTTTTTATATATTTTTATTCAGTATCATTTATATTATATTAGGTTGAATTGATGAAATTGCCATTCTTTTTGGTAAAAAATGTCAGATATTAAACATCGTATATAATTTAATTCAGTATTTCATGCCTCCATATGATTCAATGCTATGTATGATGTTATGTATTCAATGCTATAAGGATGAAATACTAAAATTTTGAGTCTTTTAATTATAATGGAATTCATTTAGCTGCCGTTGCTCTCATAGGAATAAAGAAAAATAAACTAGAAGAGTAAAATACCTGTAGTAGAAGTTAGAGTACTGTGTATACCTTACTTCTGTGGACATGTAAACTTTTCCTAAGAATTACTCTCTAAAGACTGGGAAGCAAGTCTTGTCTGTTTTCCTTCCTTCCTTCCTTCCTTCCTTCCTTCCTTCCTTCCTTCTCCCCTTCCTTCCCTCCCCCCCTTCCTTCCCTCCCTCCCTTCCTCCTTCTTCCCTCCTTCCCTCCCTTCCTTCCTTCCTTCTTTCCTTCCTTCCTTCCTTCACTTTCTTCCTTTCTAGTTGATTTTTATTTGGAATAATGTTGCACATGCCTCATTTGTGATGCACCTCATTAGTAGCAAAGTTCATCACATCCTCAAAATATTCTGTTGTGGGGGTGCGCCTGGGTGACTCCGTTAAGCATTCAACTCTTGATTTCAGCTAAGGTCTTGATTTCAGGATTGTGAGTTCAAGCCCCGTGATAGGCTCCACAATAGGCATGGAGTCTACTTTAACAACAACAACAACAACAAAAATCTGTTGGTGGATCTTCATAAAATAAAATTTTAAAATAGAAATTAGCCTATTTCATTATTTGAACAAAATTAAAACTTCAAAATGTGACATTGAACTCAAACAAGGTAATTAAGAAAGAAAGTTCATTTACTGAGTGCACAGTGAGATCGTGACTTGAGTGCCTGTCGTGTGTCGGGAGTTAAGATGAGACTTTAAGGATTAGCAGGGGTGAAAGAGTATCCGAGGCAGGGGGAAGGATGTTCCAAACAAAGAATATGCAGAGGCCCAGAGGTAGGAAAATATGGCACTGTCCAAGCCCTCATCATAGTTGATGACCGGAGAATAGGAAATGGAAGACAAGGTATCCAGGAGCCAGACGGCTGGTGCAAAGCCATGTGAGCCATGGTACGCAATTTGGATTTTTCCTGGGGGCAATGGGAAGCATTGTGAGGGGTTAAATAGGAGGTGGAAATGATCAGCTGTTTTAGAAAGGTCTTTCTGGCTGCTATGTGGCGATGAACTGAAAGGGGTAAGATTAGATATTAGTGACAGACCAATTCGGTGAGAAGTGACCAGAGTATCTGCTATGGGCTGGAGAGAGATGGACAGATTCCAGAGATATTCAGGAGGTGGAATCAACAGAACTTAGTGATTAAATGTGAGCATTACAGCCGGGAAAGAGAGCCGCGACGACACCCAGAACTCTTAGGCAACTTGGTAGTAATCACACTGCAAAGGGAACAAACAAAAAGCAACAAGTTACAAGGCTGGAACACAGTGAGTGAAGTGTTGGACACGTTAGGTTTGCAATGTGTATCCACAGACTCATATCCAAATATATAGAGATACCAAGTAAGTGGATGCTAGAGATCTGAGCTGACAGTAGGCATTTGGATGTCATCGGCATTGAAACCACGGGAGTGGGTGAATTCTCACAGAGGAGCAGAGAGGAGTGTTGAGGATAGATACATTAACGTGTAAAAAATGGGCTGAGAAGTAGAAGCTGGTGAGACTGAGACAGCAGGAGCAAACCCAGTAGAGAAGTGAAGTGTGAATGCTAAGGGAAGATGTATTTGTTTTCAAGAAGGAAGAAGTTGAATAAATGGCAGCAGTGCTTAGAGGTCATATAAGGTACTGAGGAGTGGAAAGCAGACATTGCGCAATAATGATAAAGAGGTCCTTAATAGCCTTAGTGAGAGCAGTTTCAGTGGAGTGATGAAGTATAAACTCCAATGA
The DNA here is from genome assembly GCF_023721935.1 of Panthera uncia. Lineage (NCBI taxonomy): Eukaryota > Metazoa > Chordata > Mammalia > Carnivora > Felidae > Panthera > Panthera uncia. Next base: position 16,349,464 of record NC_064813.1, read on the forward strand.
TTCAAGAAATAAGTGGAAGGGGAGGAAATGGAGAACGGAAGATAACACAATTCTTCTAAGAAGCTTAGTGTGGAGAGAAGATGGGAGATGGAAGAGACGGCCAGCAGGCCAGGGCGTAAGTATGAGAGAGATGAGAAGATAAGAGGTTGAGATGGGTTTGGGGGGGATGGGAAAATGAGTGTTTAAATGCTAAAAAGCCTCAACGAATCAGTTTCTTCATTGAGCACCTACTGTATACCAGGCACTGTGCTAGATCCAGGGAATATCAGGTAGAACAAAAGCAGATATGCTCCCTGAAATCATGGGGTTTACACTATTGTGTGGAAATATTACATAGTCACCTTAGTAAATGTGTAATTACAGAGTGAGATAAATGCTCAGATGGGATGTAATAAGGCTATATGAGGAGAAGGAACAAAGGAGCCTGACTGACTCAACCAACAATTTAGGGAAAGCTTTCTTGAACTGAGATTCTAAGGCATTCCCGACTGAAGGAACAATATGTACAAACACTGTGAGGTAGGAAGGAGTAAGGTATGGTTAAGAAACTGGGAGAAGGCCAATGTGACTATAGCTCAGAGAATCCTGAGGGTTGATATGTAGGGACCAGACCACTCCATCTTTAAATAAGAAGGAAAGGCCCACAGAAAGAGAAATGTTGAAAATTCAGTAAAGAAAGGGGAAAATATCAACAGAGACAGGATTATGAGGAGATAAGGGCTTAGATTAAAAAAGAATGGACCTTTTTTCCATTCAAGGGAATGAGGAAGAATCGATGGACATAAAGGGAATGTGCAGTTTGATGAGAAAATTGAGAGTATTTCATTTGAAGGTTTGTGTTATTTCAGTTAAGCAGATTCTAGAATGAAGGGAATACACAGAGTAAGAGGTGTTAGAGAACATAGAGAAGTTTTTAGAACAGACATTGCAGAGATTGGAAGAACTAAGTGGGAAAACACAAGATTATTGGACTATGGTTGGAGATCATGAATTCATAGTGGCAAAAATCTGCAGTGTTTTGTGAGTTTCTCTGGAAACACTCGGCAGCCCAGATGTATTCATGAAGAAATGAGTTATTTTGACCCAGAGTTGAGGTTTGCCAGAATGAGGCAAAAGAAGGACAGTGGGGCCAGGGCAATGGTGCACTAAGAGACCAGATCTTGGGGGGAGGAGAGGGATGAGGAAAAGGGGAATCCCTGATTTGTAGCCAATTTCCATGGTGTAAATATTCCCACCATGGCCAATTTCAAGGTACCAGTGACTTAAGAACTGGCTCACACAATGTCCAAGTGCTAACAGTTGCTTCTCAGGAACCGGTAGTTGATGACTCTAGCGCACCACAGGTTCAGAGACGAGGGTAGTAGCCAGAGAGTGGTTGACATGATGGAAAATGGAGACTAACAAATAGAAAAGAAAGTGAAGACCAATGAGGACTGCAAGAAACGCGGGTGAGGGAGAGCTGCAAAGAATTGTTGAAATCCATGACTAAGGAGATTGGTAGAGGAGGACGTTAAATGACTTGGTGGTGGTTACCCAAGAAAAAAGCAACTTTCCTCCCAAAACTCTTTTTTTTTTTTTTAACGTTTATTTATTTTTGAGACAGAGACAGAGCATGAACGGGGGAGGGGTAGAGAGAGAGGGAGACACAGAATTGGAAGCAGGCTCCAGGCTCTGAGCCATCAGCCCAGAGCCCAACGTGGGGCTTGAACTCACGGACCGCGAGATCATGACCTGAGCTGAAGTCGGCCACTTAACCGACTGAGCCACCCAGGCGCCCCCCTCCCAAAACTCTTATATTTGAAAGACAGTTGGGCGACACTGGAAGACAGTACTGACTTGTACTTAAATTTTCCAGCTGTTAGCTCAGGTTGATTAGTGGCAGCAGAACCACGCCAATTGCTATTTTGCCATCTATGGCCATCTCCTCTGACTTGCTTCTCTCCTTCCTAGCAACAGTGCTACTCTCTCTCCCATCTTCCTGTGATCATAGACATTCGAGATGCACTGGGGAGAAATGTGCAGAGCAACAGGAGCAGGGGAGGTGAGGGGGGCCCTGCCATCTTCACCACAACACCAAAATTGTCTTCCGGCCCTATGCGGGAGAGGTAGCCACCAATGACAAGATGTTACCATGGTAACTACTTGCCTCGGAAAATTCTAAGCTCTGCTCCAGCTCAGTTACCTCTCTGCTGAGATGGACAATTATCCACCCTCCCACAGTGCATTGGTATAATTTGATCTTGCCTCTCACAAATCATGTTTTTAATGGAATATGGCAAATTTGTTAATCTAGAAATTTAACATTTTTCCCTGTTTAAGACCTCCATATTTGTAACCATGAATTTTAATTTAACTGTTTGAAAAAAAAAAAAAAAACTTTCACACTAGAACAAAAGTGTTAACATTTGTATTGAAAGCAATTTACTTCTAATTTCTTCATAGTATTTGCTGTTTATTTCTGGATGTTATTGCTGTGTGTAAACAAGAATATAATCTCCCAAACAAATGCTTTCTTTGAATTAGCAATGAGGCCACACAGAAGCTTCTGTCAACTTCATGGATCTAAAATGTGTGCCCTTATGTGCACTGTGGAAAGGGTTCATTTTTAATGGAACCACATCTGGTGTTCCTTTCCTATAAAGACCTCTACATTGACAACCACAGTTGGGAATATTTGGCTTAAAGGATCATAATCTTCTGCTGGGGAAGTATTATGTTGTAGGATACAGAAAGGTGATAAATAACAGATTGATAACAAAGTAGTTTCTATATCAAAACATTTACCTCTTTTTTCCTTCGAGGCTTCTGTTAACATTCATAGTCCTCAGTGTGCCTCATATTTGGGGCATTGTTTTGTTTTTTCCCCAAAACAGGGGTTAATGCAGGTTGATCTTGCTTCTCCCAATCGTGTACTGTGGGAACGGGCAGGAAACGTGTAAATGTGGGCATACTCTGAAACACTTGATGACAGGTGGAGAAAATAGGCCACAGCTCCAGATGCCCAGGCGTCAGGCACCCTCCACATTTAGAAAACTCAGCTTTTCTGGCTGTTCCTAATCAGCTAGAATGCATTTGTCCCTTATTTACTTCCGCCATTTTATTCTACCACTACCCCTATACCTGCCAGTCATTTTCTTTCAGTAAATTTATTAAGGAGAAAGCCATATAGATATTTTTAAATTAACTTGATGGGTAAACCTGGGTATTGTATCTTGAGCTAATCTATATAAATCATTAGGTTGTCCTACACCAAAGAAAAATAAGATAAACGGATATAAAAATTGATTTTTATACGGGCGTCTCTCTATTTAGTAAGAGAAACAATAAATCATAGGATTAAAGCATTACACCCTTTTATGCATTCCAAACGGTATGATGTCCTCAGGCAGAGCTTCCCACATAGAATTAACAACAAAAATGAACCCTCAAAACTGCTATTTCGACTAGCAGTTTCTCTCCCTTCAAGCTTTAAGTATCTTTTTCTCCCCAGCAACTAATTCACTCTCAGCTAATGGTTATGCTCTTAAGTGGGAGTTTTCATATTTCATATACCTTTCTGCAGTGTTTTGCCCAACACTGTCTATCTGTTACAATTTGTGTTTATCTGTGTTGGAGAATAAAGTTAGAACCCGTCTTCACTCTTTGGAAACAGTGGTAACAAAAAATTTTCCTACAACTACTTACACTGAGATCCACCTTTCTTTGATTATTTTTTTTTCTTTACTATTTGAATTCATATTAAGATTATATTTAAAGTGTGCTCCACAGTTTGTGTTTGGAGATCTATTTTAGACAAGAAAATGTATATAGTGTTCCTCTGTGTCTTTGTTGCTCCTCACTAGAAATAATTTAATTTTGATTCTTTTAGGTAGCAATTAAAATAGACGTAAATGTTGAGAGTATTTAAGATAGGTTGCATTAAGAAGTCTGGGCCATTGGATCGTGGGGGGGGGGGGGTTAGTATTCCAAACCTTCCAACCACAGCTGTTTCAGCTGCGGGTGCCTCTACTCTGGGGAGAATCAGGTAAAATTACATTATATTTACTTGGTTATTATATTCTTGTTTCGCCAACTCATGGACCCATTTAGCATTTCACTGGCAAACAACTGAGTCTCATTAATGCTCTCAAGAACTTACTTATTTTACTGTTATGCCTTTTTCTCTCCTCCCTACCCCCCAGCAAAAAATTCTTTTAAAGCAGTGGAAGTAATACGTAAATGAAAATAGCAACCAAAAAAAGATAGTGAAAATGTTTAAGTGTTATTCACATGTCTCCAACAGTTGTCAACCTTTCTGAAGCTCCACTTAAAGGCAAACAAACTGCTGAGGGGAAAATTATATTCCTTGTTATAGCTGATAGTTGTGATTGAATGGGAAATACTTTCTCATTGTCAATTCCCCTGGCCTGGGGACTTTTTATTGGTACCCAGTAGAGAGTGATTTCTTTCCTCTGGAGTGTCTAACCTTTTCCCTGCCTGCACCACTTCCTACCCAGATGACTGCAGTATGCAGTTGACATGGTCTCTTTCAGATACCCATTATTTATTATTATGATGCTGCTGCTGTTATCATTATGTGAGGGAATCTTGGAGCACAAATCACATGAAGAGGTGGTAAAACTTCGTGTTAAGTGGTTTAGGTTAGAAGCTTCAGCACCCAAGCTGGCACAGGGTCAGCGCATTTATCAGTGTGTTCTCTGCAGCGTTTCATTCTCTTTTCCACGCACAGCGTTATCCTCCAGTATCCCTTACCCCCAAGATCACAGTGCTTCCCACTAGCCCTCGCTCCATGTTGAAGTTTCTTGCTAGGTTGATTCCTCAATAGGCAGTACTTTTTTTCTGGGTCTCATGTCTGCCCCCAGTTTCATGTCTGTAGTAATCTGCTAGGGCAGCCGTAATAAAATACCACAGACTGTGTGGCTTAAACAGCAGAAATCTGCTTTCTCACTGTTCTGGAGGCTGGAAGTCAAGATCAAGGTGTTGGCAGGTTTGGTTTCTTCGGAGGCCTGTCTCCTTGTCTTACAGGTGGCTTCCCCCTCACTGTGTTCTCACATGGTCATCCCTCTGTATTGTCTGTGTCCTATTCTCTTCTCGTAAGGACCCCAGTCCTGGGGGTTAGAGCTCCAACAGGTGCATTTGGGAAGCATACAGTTCAGTCCATAATAAGGTCTTTTTCATCATCAACAAAGTGTCAGCTTCTCTCCACTTTCTCTGAAAATGCTGTCTTCTGAACATGGATCTTATTTGGCAACCCTTAACTGATCTCCAGCATCTGGTAATAAGACGTGACAGTTTCTGATGTTTGTCAGCACACCAAAGTTCTCCCATGTTATCGTGAAATCTCAGATTATCGAAAAGATTTTCTTTTTCTTCACAGTTTCACCCTCCACTTCCATCAGCCCACGTGGTTGGCAAGGCGTTTCCTCTGGCATGCGTGTTAGCTTGTTAAAAGTTCTAATTTACCTTATATAAGGTTCTGGTATAGTCTCACTGCATTAACTTCCTTATCGTCCCGCCTTTATATTATATCGTATCTTATATAAACCACAACCTCCTTGTTTCTGTTCCTTTCCTAAAAGAGAGGCAGTGAGTTGTGCAAGTAAGTTATGTCTTAACAGGATGTCCAGCGATAGAAGAAGGTCTCTCTTCTATTATAATAAAATGGATTATTTTAGGCAACAGCAGATTGTGAATACAACATACAACATAGGAACTTAGTTTATTTTCTGAAATCATTTACATAAAATTTTTTCTTCTAAGACATTTCACCAAATTTTAAGATGGCCATTGTTTAAGAGGTCAGATGGCATGCATTGCCTTGCCGGGGGAAGATCCTGAAGAAAATTGTCTGGCATAGCAGGAGCTTATTAGACCCTTCAGAATCCATAGTCTCAAGCCCCTGACTTCGGCTGTCTGGACTGTAACAGCCACCTGAGAATAACTGGTCTCTCCGGCTTGAGTTCCTGGCTTCTCCAGTTTCCTGTATTCACCACCACTGGAGTTGTCTGCCTGGAAAATCAACCTCCTCTTGTCACTCCTCACCTCCCAGTATCCTGCTGGCTCCCTGTTACCTGCAGGATATGCACCCCCCTTTCCCCCCACCCCACCCCCCCCACCCCCGCCTCAGCTTGGCAGACAGCCCCTTCTTTCACACCAATATGCCATGCCCCTTCCGGGCTTTGGCACATCTTGTCCCTTCCGCCTGGAGTACTTTCCCTCTGTGGAGTGCCTGGAAAAGGCAGAGGCTTTGGAGGCAGACAAGTCTAGTGTTGAATTCTGACTCCACTTCTTACTGACTGAGTGACCCTGAGAAATTTACTTAATCTCCTTGAGTAGTTTTCTCATCATGAAACGAGGCTAATACCTACGGCACAAGGATGTTGTAAGAATGATTAAAGCTAAGCATATGCGCGACTGACCGCTAAATTATTTATCATTTCCAGTTGCAGTTATGGGATCAAGCAAACCCCTATTTACCCTTTAAGACCCAGATCAGACATCACCTCCTCTGGGAGCCTAGGCTGTTATTTAACTCTGGTAATTCCTGCACTAGAGCAACAGAATTGTGGTGAAAAATGTGGTTTTTCTGAAGCCATGTTGTTGGAGTTCAAATCTTGGCTTCTTTATGTATTACCTCTATGATCTCTGGTAAGTTACTTATACTCCCTGTACCTCAGTTATATGCTCTGTAAAATAAGGATAATATTATCTACGAAATAGGATTACTGTGAAGATTAAGTGGGATAATATATACACTTGACCCTTGAACAACACAGACTTGGAATGTGTGGATCTACTTAAATGTGGATTTTTTTTTTTTGACAAATACAGGACTGTAAATGTATTTTCTCTTCTTTATGATTTTCTTAGTAACTCTTTTACTCCAGCTTACTATATTATAAAAATATAGTATATAATACATGACATCAAAATATGTGTTAATCAACTGTTGATGTTATTGGTAAGGCTTCCAGTCATCAGACTACTAGTAGTTAAGTTTGGGGAGAGTCAAAAGTTACACGTGGCTTTTTTACTATGTGGGGGGTCAGTGCCCCTAACCCCCCCACATTGTCCAAGGGTCAACTGTGTAAGAAATTTAGCACAATGCTGTGCATGGTTAGTATACAAAAAATATTAGCCATTATTACTATATTTATTTTCTTTTTCTAAAGTGTATTTATTTTGAGAGAGAGAGTGTGTGTGTGTTTATGTGTGTATACACATGAGCAGGGGAGGGGCGGTGGGGGGCGGGGGGCGGGGGGGAGATGGAGAGAATCCCAAGCAGGCTCCACGCTCAGCACGGGGGCCCAACTCAGGGTTTGATCCCGTGACCCTGAAACCATGGCCTGAGCCAAAATCAGTAGTCAGGCGCCCAACCAACAGAGCCATCCAGGCATCTCATTACTGTATTTACTTTGAATCATTTTCTCTTATTGTGAGTTCTTCAAGGCTTTGACTCTACCTTCCTCTTCTCTAGATGCCTTATGTCTCATCCAGTGTCTCACAGAGTAGCTGGATCAAAGAAGTCATTCATTAAATATTTATTTAGTTAACAAATCCTGTCCATTTAAGATGAAGAAGATTGGGCTTTAAATCCTCTTTGAAAAGACTTCTGGAAATAAACAGAAAAAAAACATTACATTGAATAGTATTCCAGGGTTTTTGTTTTGTTCTGTTTTGTTTTTTTTTTTTAATTTTTTTTTTAACGTTTATTTATTTTTGAGACAGAGAGACAGAACATAAACGGGGGAGGGTCAGAGAGAGAGGGAGACACAGAATCTGAAACAGGCTCCAGGCTCTGAGCAGTCAGCACAGAGCCCAACACGGGGCTCGAACCCACGGACAGTGAGATCATGACCTGAGCCGAAGTCGGACGCTTAACCGACTGAGCCACCCAGGCACCCCTGTTCTGTTTTTTTAGAGAGAGAGCAAGAGCAAGGGAGGAGCAGAGGGAGAGGGAGAGAAAAAGAACCCTAAGCAGTCTCCATACCCAGTGTGGAGCCTGGACGCAGGGCTGGATCTCACAACCCTGAGATCATGACCAGAGCCGAAGTTAAGAGTCAGATGCTTAAGTGACTCAGCCACCCAGACACCCCTTCCAGGTTTCTTTCTACAGGAAAGTGAAATAGCTGAGTTTTTTTTTAATCTGAATTTTGCTTTCAGAAAGGTGTCTATCATATTGTATATATTATAGGGGTCATGAAATACGACTCTGTGAGTTTTCCACCTTTATAGACCTTTAAGACTTGGATGGAGGCTCAGCTTTCTTCCTTGATGCTCTGGTAACCAGGTGCCCTTGTATAACTTCAGCTATTAGATTTTTCAGATAATTATTCAATGATTTTTAGACTACTAAAAGTCTTTTCAAGTTTCATCTAGTTTCATTTGCATTAACTTCTTAGTTATCTATAGTAAAAATAACTGTGTTGAAAGAACTGAGGCTAAGATGTATGTGCCACAGCCTTTTTAAACAGGGAGAAACATCAAATTAGAGTTTATGATCAAGACTGCTAATACAGATCTCAAAAGACAAACTAGTCTCTTCCTTATTTATGTATGAAATTCTAGTCATATTTTATATTTTCTTCATATATTTCATAATTATCAATTACTTTATTCATAAACTAAATTCAAGGAATGTTAATAGCGTATCTGCATATTTATGCTTGCGCACTGTGTCATTTGTCTACTGCTGCGTGACAAACAGTCCCAAAATTTACTGGTCTGTATCAACAGTATTTCTCATGATTCTGAGAGTTGGCTGGGTGGTTCTTCTGCTTCTGTCTCTGGATTCGTTCATGTGATAGATGGTATTCAGGTGGGACAGCTCTGGATAGGATCTCTCTTTCCACCTGTTTTCTTACCGTGAGCTTCTTCACAGTATTATGGTCCCAGGTTTCCAAAAAGTAAGACCAGTGCACAAGTACACATCAAACCTCTGCATGTGTCACAGTTATCAGGTCGCATTGACCAAATCAAATCACATGGAGAGTCAGTGTTAAAAAGGACTACACATGGGAAATGGATACCAGGAGACCTGACTGAATGGGAGCCATTCCTCTAACAATCTACCACACATATACTTGGTAACTTTATGTTCAAGTATATTTGTGTTTATAAATTAACTTAGTTTCTGAGAATGTGGGGTGGAAAGGATACTTTCTTGCCATTTTAATAATATATACTTACATTTATTAATAATTTTTATTTATAATACCCTTTCATACAATTTTTATTATGAACTGATATTGCATTTTCAATTAATATTTTTTTATTAGCTGATGCTGCATTTTCAATTAAAAAATATTTTCACAATGAAACTGAGTAAAGCCAGCATTAATTTAGGTTCCCTGATAGCAGAAGCAGTAGTTGCTTATGAACTGTTAATAAAATTTGAGTAGAGATACTCTGATTACAAAGAAAATACATCTTGTGATATTGATTTTATCATTCAGCAGAGAATGGGTTTCCAGAGTTCAGAGGAAGCTTAAAAATTTTTAAGTGATCTACACTGTAGCATACTCAGTGGTGAAAGGCTGAAAGTATTTCCTCTAAAATCAGAAACAAGACAAGGATGCCCATTCTTGCCACTTTTACTCAATGTAGTCTTAGCCAGAGGGGCGCCTGGGTGGCTTAGTTGGTTAAGTGTCCAATTTTGGCTTAGGTCATGATCTTGCTGTTGGTGAGTTCGAATCTCTCTGCTGTCAGTGCAAAGCCCACTTCAGATCCTCTGTCACTGTCTTGCTCTCTACTCCTCCCCCACTCACGTGTGCACACACACGGGGGCGCTCTATCTCCCTCCCTTCCTCCCTCCCTCCCCCCCTCTCAAAAATAAACAAAAAAAGAAGTCTTAGCCAGAGCCATTAGACAAGAAAAAGAAATAAAAGGCATCCTAACTGGAAAGGAAGAAGTAAAACTGTCACTATTTCTAGGTGACATGACATTATATAGAGAAAAACTTAAATACTACATCAAAACTGTTAAAACTAATAAATAAATTTACCTAAGTTGCAGAATACAAAATCAATAAGCAAAAATCTGTTGTGCTTCTATACATTAATAATGAACTATCAGAAAGAGAAATTAAGAAAACAATCCCACTTGCAGTTTCATCAAAAAGAGTAAAATACCCTGGAATGAATTTAACCAAGGAGGTAAAAGACCTGTATATTGAAAACTATAAGAAGGGACAGTCTCTCCAGTAGATGGTGATGAGAAAACTGGAGAGCCACATTCCAAAGCATGAAACTCCCCCACTGTCTTACACTATACACAAAAATTAACTAAAAATAGATTAAAGGCTTGAACATAAGACCTGAAACCTTGGGGCGCCTGGGTGGCTCAGTCGGTTAAGCGTCCAACTTCGGCTTAGGTCATGATCTTGCAGTTTGTGAGTTTGAGCCCTGCGTCGGGCTCTGTGCTGACAGCTCAGAGCCTGGAGTCTGCTTCAGATTCTGTCTCCCCTTCTCTCTGCCCCTGCCATGCTCATGCTCTGTCTCTCTCTGTTTCTCAATAATAAATAAACATTTAAAAAATTAAAAAAAAAAAAAAAAAAAGACCTGAAACCTTAAAACTCCTAGAAGAAGACATAAGCAGTTATCTCCCTGGACCCAGTTAATCTGTGTTTGTTTTAATTCATCTCAGGGTTCAGCTGGAGTCATTTTATCCCAACAGATAGAACTTTAGACTCTCAATATATGGGTGATGCAGTTAAGCTCATTTTAATGTAAAATTTTCACGGAGGGCCATGGATAGATAGTCTCAGAAGGACTAAAAAGAACTAGTTTTATACCTAGAAAGAAGGGTAATAAAACTTTCTTGTAAAATAATCAGACCTGTCGTCAGTGTAGTATCACAAGATCCAAACTCTAATGACTTGATTTTGGATGGATCCAGGATCTGGGGCATGGGGAATGAATGCAAAAGAAGAGACTGTGTAATATGTTCTCAGTATTTAGAGAAAAATACAGTTGAAAAAGAGAGGGAAGACCAAAAACATGGGAAAGATCCAGTATTTTGTTTTTTGAAAAACAGGATCCATGAGTAGAGTATTTCATTTGTCAGGAAAACTGCTGCCTTAGACACAATCTGCCTTTAATGCCCAGAGATACGTGCCGCTGTCAGAAGGAGCAGAACTTAATCTTGCCTGTTTGGCTGATGTTTGCAGGTATTTTTGATGAATTGAGGCCGAAGTCAGGTCTAAAACATCCTCCCCACCAGAGAGCTGGTGATGGATCAAGTGAACTAAGTGCACGCACATGTTGCAGAAAGCCGCGGCAGGCCCATCCCGGCTCTCTCCGCAGCCCCTCCTCTCCTAACCGCCGTGTCAGTGATGTGTGTGTGCGGGCAGTGGGCGCCCACGCAGCCAGCTCCTCGCTGCCTCCCTCACGGATGTCTCTGTGTGCTCCTGCCTCTCGCTGGTGCATCTGCAACCCAAGTGCCTTTCCGCAGCTTGCTGTTCCTACATATTTCTCCCTTCTGATTCTGTGTAACTTGCCATTTTTCTTTGAAGGCACCGCCGGTTAATACTAAATTTGTAACAATAGTAGCCACCACAATTATATCTTGCTTCTGTAGATGCTTGGCATGTTTACCATTTAATCATTATTTTAACGTCACAAAATACCCTTATTGACCTGAGTGGACAGATCAGAAAACAGGCACAAAATGTTTAAGTCTCTAACAGGGACCACTTGGCTCATAAGGGGCTGAGCCCAAACCCAAATCCAGGCAGCCTGGTTCCAGAGTCTGTGCTTTACTACCTCGCTTACGCCCACTATTTTTTGTTTTGAACTTGTCCTATACTACATAGTTCTTGAAGGCAGTCAGTATTTATAAGTTGTTTAATATTGCCAGTATTTATCAGTCGCTTACAAGATTTAAGACACTTTGACTCAGTGTGATTAAATTAAATTGCATCTATTCATTCCTTTGCTTAATAAGCATCTAGAGTTTCTTGTGCACCTACTGCGTCTTAGTACCCCACTAGGCATTCTATTCAGTAATAATCACATCAGACAAGATTCCTATCCTGGCACTTACAGGATAATGGAAGGGACAGATAACACAAAAATAATATGTAATCGAAATTGTTATTAAGGTTACAAAGGGAAAGAGAAGTTTGTTTCAAGAGAGAAATGAAACTAATTTAGACTGGGGAAGACTTTTCAGAGTGACATTTTAAGTTGAAGCTCTAAAAGATTATTAGGACCTAGCCAGCTGAAGAGGATTGGTAAAGTATGCCATACGAGATCTTTCGTTTCTGGCAAAATGATGGGCCAGCTGTCAGTATAACCCCTTCTGGTACAGAACATCTGAAACTTCTGGATACGGTAATTAAAATACATTTTTAAATGTGTGGCTGAGTTAGTGGGAAAGTAAAAGAAAAAAAAATGGGAGCCAGAAATTATGTGAAAACCTGATGAATCCTGAGATAGCAGCAAATTCTAAACCTGTATTTTGTTCTTTAGGCATTTGCCAATCCCTGGTGGCCTAGATCTTGGGTTTTAATAGGCCTCATGCAGAAGGCAAAGACCAAGGCTTCTCTGTCAATAAGTGAACTAGGGGGAAAAACCCATCCCCTCCATATACCTCTTCTTCCCAGAGTAAAACAGGTGGGATAATTGCAGATCTTAAGCCTTGGTGCTTGAGTAAGTGGGAGTCATATGCATCAATACATTCTTTTATATGAAAATATTTTTGGGGGCGCCTGGTGGCTCAATTGGTTAAGCGTCCGACTCCTGCTCAGGTCATGATCTTACGGTTCGTGAGTTCGAGCCCCGCATTGGGCTCTGTGCTGACACAGAACTGCTGACACAGTTCAGAGCCTGGAGCCTGCTTCAGATTCTGTGTCCCCCTCTCTCTTTGCGCCTCCCCTGCTCATGCTCTGTCTCTCTCTCTCTCAAAAAAAAATAAACATTAAAATGAATTTTAAGAAAAGAAAATATATTTCATGGTAAAAGGAAAATATATGTCATGGCTTAAAACAATTACTTTTTTCTGGGCAGAGGAAATACTATGTAATAAGGCCCTTACACAGAAAAGCTTTTGCCCTTTTCAAGGAACTGAGAGGCTGGTACAGATTGAGCAAAATAAGTGCTAGCAAATGAGGTTGGAGATGAAGCCAGGGACGAGGTTCATGCAGGGCAAGCCTTTGGTTGGGATTTCGCATTTTAACCTGAGTAGTACCATGCAAATCTTTTGAAGGATTGTCAGAAGATTATCTGACTTATTGAGAAAGGAACAGGTTGAGAAAATGTGAAAGTAGGGAGCTACTACTCTAAAGGTAGAGGTGGAGGGGGCGCCTGGGTGGCTCAGTCGGTTAAGCGTCCGACTTCGGCTCAGGTCACGATCTCACGGTCCATGAGTTCGAGCCCCGCGTCGGGCTCTGGGCTGATGGCTCAGAGCCTGGAGCCTGCTTCTGATTCTGTGTCTCCCTCTCTCTCTGCCCCTCCCCTGTTCATGCTCCGTCTCTCTCTGTCTCAAAAATAAATAAACGTTAAAAAAAAAAATTTTAAAGGTAGAGGTGGAGATAAAATTACAGCAGTAATCCAGGTGAAAAGTGGATTGGCTTGGATTAGGGGAAACTGGAAGAAAGTAATGAATCCAAGATATACTTTGAAAGTAAAACCTACTGATAAATTGGATGGGGATTTGGGAGTAAGATATATAGGATTATTCCCTAGGATCTGGCTTGAATAATTGTTTGTCCAGAGGTCTTTTTCTAAGATGAAAAAGTCAGGAGGAGATACAGAAGGGAAGATCACAAATTTGGTTTTAGAAATGTAGGGTTTTGGAATTATTAAGTTTGACAAGTAAGAAATCCAAGTAGAGACAGTACTACTATTTGATATAATGTAAATGAAGAGATTTTAAAATGTTTATTTATTTATAAATATATTTATGTAAAATAAGTAAATAAATAAAATTTTTATAAAGTTTATTTATTTGAAAGAGAGAGCATGCGAGCAAGTGGGGGAGGGGCAGAAAGTGCGGAGCCTGACATGGGGCTTGAACCCACAAACCACAAGATCATGAACTGAGCCGAAGTTGGATGCAAACTGACTGAGCCACCCAGGCACCCCAATAAAAAATATTTTTATGTTGCTGAACTCACATTTTAATAAACCAGTGTAATGACAATTTACCTTTTATAACCAATTCATTTTGTAGTAAGCTTCATTGGCAGGCAAACTTGTTATGTAGTAGAATTTCATTGTATTTATTACACTTATTTTTTACACATAATAAATACCCCAGTTAAATTCACATCCTAAGATGCAAAAGCTGGGTATATTTGCAGATGAAATATAATCTGGGAAAGACAATGTGGCAGTGATTGGCTACTTGTTCACCAAAGCTATTTTCCTTTTCCTAAGCTAAGACAGTTTAGACTACATTTCCTCGCCTCCTCTGCAGTTAGATGTAGCTATATGACTGTGTCTGGGCAAAGGAAGGAGAGTAAAAGTGATAGGCATTCCTTCCTTTGGTCTATCTGCTTAAAAGAAATCCCCCAAAGAGTCTTCATGCTCTCTCTCTACCCCTTGTGCCAGCTGGATATTGGCACCGGAAGGGACCGTGGAAACCACATGTTGAAGGTGATAAAGTCTCCATCAGGAGGAGTTCCTAAATGATTACATAGTTCAGAGGCCCCAACACCACCCTCCTGCTACCTACGCTTTGCATGATCAAAAAATGAATTTCTGGGGGTGCCTGGGTGGCTCAGTTGGTTAAGCATCTGACTTGTTTTTGGCTCAGGTCATGATCTCAGGTGCTCTGTGCTGACCGTGTGGAACCTGCTTGGGATTCTCTCCCTCCTTCTCTCTCTCCCTGTCTCCAGCTCACACACACTCTCTCTCCAAATAAACAAATAAACTTAAAAAAAAAGAATTGTATTTCAAATCCTCAGGATTCTGTGATTTAACTATTTCAGCAGCTCACATCACATTAAAAGATGTTAATTTTCCTTCAAGGTAATACCAAGGACCTAATATCATTCCCATTCATTTCTTATTTTTCTTCCATGTATGTTTGCTGCCATAAGTGACCAGGCAATTTGAGTAGATCACAGTATTAGGAAGTTTGTAAAGGGGTGAGGAGATTGAAGATGCTTGAGGTAGGAGAAAGGATTTGAAGGATATAATTGCTTCCTCTTCTCCACATAAGGTAACCATCACTCCCCCTCTGCCTGGCCCAGTCCTTCATTTCAAAGATTCACACTCCTGCAAGCTGCTTTTTTCCCACCTGCTGATGGCATCCCCGTTGCAAAGCAGAGTTGGTGAAAACCTTGATCAGCATTCCCTTCTTGCCTAACTTAACGTTCACATATCATCAAACGTACATGCTGAGATGCAAAATAACCATAACATTAAAACTGAGAAATAGGTCTTCTTTGTTATGGGTATGATAATAGATGTCAGAGGATCTCTCATGGTGAACACTTTTGGGAGACATGCAAAATGTGTCAGAAGATGTGCCCATCTCTGACAGGACATGTTGAAATCAGACCATACCCTTTGGGGGGCGCCTGGGTGGCTCAGTCGGTTGAGTGTCCAACTTTGGCTCAGGTCATGATCTCACAGCTCGTGAGTTCAAGCCCTGCGTCGGGCTCTGTGCTGACAGCTCAGAGCCTGGAGCCTGCTTCGGATTCTGTGTCTCCCTCTCTCTCTCTCTGCCCCTAACCCACTCGCATTCTGTCTGTCTCTCTCAAAAATAAATAAACATTAAAAAAAAAAGGAACATACCCCCTTGGAATCTTTGGCCAATAGATTCACCAATGAGAGCTACTCCTACATTGTTTTCTTATTACTTATTTCTCAGTCTATTTGCCTTGCTAGACTTTCATGATTCCTTCTCTTGAGGAAAGGTAGAAAGTAAATTCACTTCCCTATGCTGAATGTCCAGTGTAGTTTCTGGCACATCAGTGTTCTCAGTGCCTGGTAACTTCTTGATTGAGAACCAGATGACTGCTGGAAGAAGCATGGTATGTGTCTGACTGACATGAACAATGCTCCTTGTATGCATTTTCTGCATTATTTCTTTTTATCTACATCAGCAGTGTGCCTTTAAGGTATAGGTCACTATCTGGCAATTGTAGGTATTTTTTAATGAAAAGCCTCATTATGATAATGTTTGTGGTATAAGGAATTTATCTAAATTTATATCCCTCTGATGAATATATCTTCAGTTGAGTACTCTCAACAAAACTATTAGATTATTCTTACGATGGGTAGAGTTTATAATTTTGCAAGGATTAGGCAAATAGCACACACACAGGAACAGATTGGGCACATGCCCCTTCCCCACCCCCCCCCACAAGAGCTTTAAAGCAGTACATTCTGCTCTATGGATGATTGCCTCCTCTGTAATTCAGTGGCATATGGCTAGGCTTGGGCAAGCAGGTGTCTGTACCTAATCTGGCATGCATTGTCTCAGTTCAGGTGCTCGGCCAGGCTGATGTTTACAGCTGTGCTGTGGTTGAAATTCTAGAGCCATAGCAGTTTACTCTGAATCCAATGTACCTCTAGTCTAAAATGTGGCATTGTTGGCTTCTGGAATTATTTTCTAGTCTATAAGATGATAGTAAAACTTATTCTCACAGGGACTGTGATAAGCAAAGTGAAGTTCAGTTCTAAATTGTCATAAATGAAGTTAAAAAAGCTTTTTGTCTGTGTGGTGTTAGATGGCAGAAATGTTATTATAAGTAAGCCCCAATTTCTTCTAGACACACTATTGCCTAGGTGTAGTGAATTGATGATTCCTTCATAGAAGTAGGTATATCAATCCTTTGACCCCCTTGGAAAACTAGCAGTACATTCTATTGGATAAAACTCTTTCCAAGGAATTTCTAGCTGGCTAGATTAAATTTGCCTTTGGTGGTATAGCATATGGACTTGTATCTTGATAGTGATTCCATTTAAATATATAGGAAAAGCTTGAAATGTGATAAATTATCTATTTTACACAACTAATCCTTCTTGGAAATCACAGAAAACCTGGGATAAAATGCATGATGTTGGTAATCAGAACTGAGGAAAGTTTAACCACTGTAATAGTCAGGCCAAATCTAGGAATATCTGTATATCCACAGTCCTTTTTTTCCTTAGGGATCCTACCTATATCCTGTCTGCCTGAGGATATCAACTCAAGACAGAACTCTAGGTGGCCTTGATCTAAATTGCTTGACCTTACCATCTGCATTTGACCTAAAGCAGTCAGGCTTTTTTGGAATCTGACCCATTAAATGACCTGGTACAAGTACTTTATATCCAACTCATGATGGTGACATAATGGACTGATCAGATCCTCTCTTTTAGGAAATTTTAAATTCAAGGTAGAGAGAATTATTTGACAGGGACAGAAGTCAAATACTTAGCCAGAAAAAAAGGTAGACAAAGATGAGTCAGTAGAAGCTGTGAGTAAGCAAGAGTGATAAATAAGTAAAAGCTAAGTCATGAAATTTTCAAAAAGTGTGTGCGTAGGCCTACAGATATTTTACTTCATATCTGCAGGGGAAGAGGATGATCAACAGATTACCACTGCGAGAGGCATAAGGAACTAACCAAATTTCTGCACATCTGTCTAATCCTGGGCAACTTGAAATCACAACTTGAAATCCTCAGTCTGTGTTCCTATACTTTGCATGAAGCCCAGTGAAGCTGCTTTCCATGAATTACCATGAGGCCCAGCCACACGGCATACCTTGTTCCTTATTTTCATGTGGAGCCTATGATAATGCCCCCTCTGACCCTCCTCCCTCACACACACAACCTCACAGTTACTGGAGATAACTTGAGTCAGTCTCTGTTCTTTGTAGCCAAAGGATCCTAATTTACACACCTGCTCTGTGAGTTCATCTCTTATTATGTTGGCTGTGCAACCAAGGCGAGGGCTGATGCACGATAGCAATTTCATGCCCACGTCGAAAGTGTACAGACTTTGAATAGGAAAGGCAGTTCACCTCTAATTGTTTAAGAAAGTTGACGGGGTACAGGGAGGGCCCAGAGAAAGATGGGTAACACTGATGCCATGACATTTGAGGACACTACATGGAAATGTGCATTTAGTGGGAAAAAAAAAGCGTAGGAACAATATTTTTTTTTTTTTTTGCTCCCTGCTAAATTATGAGTTCCTGAGGCATTCTTCTCGATGTGCCTCACCAATGCCCGGGAGGGGGCTTTGCACACAGCAGGTGGAGCACTAAATTGGTCACATGATGTGGCCCAGCCATTGGTTTGTTTAGTATCGGCTTTGAATTGGCTGGTAAAAATATACTTGTAGGCAGACTAAACTGTTAACTGAAGAGACAGACATGAATCAGAGACAAGAGTAGGATTTCCAGAAGCTTCTGGGAGAGGTAGATATAGACAGTGCAAAATAGTCTAGAAACTAGAGGAGCTAATTTCAAAGAGCCAGATAAGAAACTGCCTTCCTCATTCAGGGTACAAAGGACCAGAACATACTGTTATCGGGAACATCTGCAGCCCACAGTACAGCGTAGCCTTTGCCCAGAGAGCATGATGTAAGGAATGGGTAGTGGAGGAGAACTGGCAAAACACAAATTCTGGATTCTAGTTTTAAAATGGCAGAGCATATATGGCATTATCTTCCTTGTCTCTCACAAAGCATGCAACTGCACTAGGAAAACAAAAAGAAAAAACATGAGCCCCACCTTTAAAGAAACTAGACGTGCAGCCCCAAACCACAGTATGCAATGAGGAAGAGACAAAGCCAGTTGAAGAAAGATAACCACAGCTGCACATCCCACACAAACCAGTAATGCCCAGTTGAAACTAATGGGAGCCAGGGTGCAGGCTGGCAGCAAGAGCTTCCTTGGCCCTGATTAGGCAGAAAGAGGAAGCAGGGTAATGCGCTGAAGGGAGAATCACACGGAAAAGATTGAAAACACAGGCAAAAGCTTACCAGGAAAACACAAACGCTAGAGTAAGATTGCATCTTTAACATCAGACATGATTGGATTTGGAGGAAAAAGCTTTAAATAAGGCAAAGAAGGATGATTCATAATAGCAGTATACTACCACCGTCTATAAGGAAAACCAACAGGAAATACGAAATTTCCTACAGGAAATACTTACATGATTGTGGTAGGAAAATATTAATTCACTTCTCTTAGTCCAGGAGATCAGGTAGACAAGAGATAAGAAAAAGAAAACCCAAATAAAAATAATAAATAAAGCAAATATTTGGTATTTGCCACTTTGTGTTCTGAAAGGTAAGAATAGACCTTTTTAAATGCTGAATAAAACATTCACAAAAATAGCTCAGAAAGGAAATTGAATGAATTTCAAAAGGTGAAAGGAAGGCATACAGCATTCTCTAATCTTATTGCAATAAAACTAAAAGTTAAGGATGTTCTAATTTATCATTTGAACATTTAAAAATGTTTATTTAAATAATTCTTGGATCACAGAGGAAACCAAAGAGGTTATAGAAAATCCAGGGAAAAAAGCACAGTGAAAACACATCATTCTCAGAACCCATGGGACACAGTGAAAGCAGAATTCAGAAGCACCTCTCTTACTGAAGAAAGAAAGAAAATGAATATCTAACTCAAAAAGTTAGAAAAATGATCAACAAACCTTAAACAGCAGAAGGTAGGAATAAAGATAAAAGTTAATGGACTGGAAAAAGGAAAATTGATCAGACTAATAAATAAAAGAGATAGTTATTTAAAATAAATAGGTAAATCTTTAGCTAACCTAATAAAATTAGAAAGTGGGAGGGGAAGATAGCATAGATGAGAAATAAACATGGGGAAATGGTAGAAACAGAAAAGAATAAAAGAATCATAAACTATTTTGCTCAATCCTGTACAAATTGGGAACCTGCAAGAAAGGATGATTTTTCAAGGAAAACAGAAATGATCAATACTCATCTCAGATAATTAGAAAATCTAAACTATCACAGAATAACTTCCACCCCAACCCCCAGCCCCCTCCAGAAAAGCCTGAGTGAGGCCCGGGTGATTTAATAGGTGGCTGCTATCAATTTCTCAGGAACAGATGAGGCCAATCTTCCCAAATATATGTGCTTTAATAAGTATGGAGATCTCTGAGAAGAGACAAAAATTCCCAAACAGTTGTTAGCCCTAGGGAATGGAGGTAGGACTAAGGGACAGTATTGGAAGCAAGTCTTAACTTTTTTCTACCTGTCTTTTGTGTCTTTCTATTCTATGCCATATGTGTATATTACTTACCCAAGTGCGAGGAATTTAGAATATATTTGTTTCACGTTTGGACAAGTTCACAAAACCATTTGGCTTTTGTTATTTTGTTCGGTTTACCTTGATTTTTTTGGTAGGTAAACATGTTTAAATGGCCTCCCTACAGATGTCCCACCCTAATCCTGAGAACCTGTGAATATGATGAGATCTGACTTCTGTGATTATGTTCCATATCACAGTTGACCTCAACATAAGGAGATTATCTTGGGTTATCTGAGTGAAGCTGACCTAACCGTATGAGAGCTTCCTTTGGCGGATGGCAGAGGGCAGTCAAGGAGATAGGAAGTATTGGAAGGTGTGACTGTGCAGTTGTGGCTTTGAAGATGGAGGAGATCAGGGGAAGGAATGCAGGTGGTTCTGAGGAGCTGAGGGCAGCCCCCCACCCCCCAGGTGATAGCCGTAAAGGAAACACTACTTCATTAGGGACTTAGAGACAGGAGCCATGTTCCCTCCAGTGGGACACAGTGGGATGGTGCAGAGCAGCCTGAGAGCCAGCGGCAGGGGGCCTCGCACCCCGTCAGGGGCTGCATGTTCTCATTCAGTGCAATATACTCTGCTGTATTTTCATTGTTTTCTCCAGTTGTGCAGAAGTCCCATTTTATTATCTTAATGAAGAGAATAAATTTTTTTATACCTGTCTTGTTTTTGTTTGTCCTTGTTCAAATTATAGTATTAAAAGTCATTTTGGGGCGCGTCTAGGTGGTTCCTTTGAGCGTCCGACTATTGATTTCGGCTCAAGTCATGATCTCACGGTTCTGGGATGGAGCCCCAACAAGAAACCTGCTTGGGATTCTCTCCCTCTCTCCCTCTGCCACTGTCCCACTTACTCAAGCATGCTCTCTCTCTCTCTCTCTCTCACTCACTCACTTTCTTTCTCTCTAAAAAAAAAAAAAAAGAAAAAAGCATTTTTTTGATATTTTGGTTTTAAACACGTTTTCTGTTTTGAGTGAAGAAGTTGAATTTTTTTTCCTTTGGATATCTTAGCAAATTAACGCTTACCTTTCTTTTTTTTTTTTTTTAATTTTTTTTTTTTTTTTTTCAACGTTTTTGTTTATTTTTTTGGGACAGAGAGAGACAGAGCATGAACGGGGGAGGGGCAGAGAGAGAGGGAGACACAGAATCGGAAACAGGCTCCAGGCTCCGAGCCATCAGCCCAGAGCCTGACGCGGGGCTCGAACTCACGGACCGGGAGATCGTGACCTGGCTGAAGTCGGACGCTTAACCGACTGCGCCACCCAGGCGCCCCAACGCTTACCTTTCTAAAGCTTTTTGGATGTATCTGACTTAGATTTTAAATTTGTCATCAGAACAGTTTTTGATCATGATAGCACAGCTAAATGACACTGTAACTCTTTGACTACTTGAGTTTTTTAGAGTTTTGTTCCAATGCCAGTTTTATCCAAGACAAATATAGTTTCCCTTTAAAGTGGTCAGACACTAGAACTTGTCTTTTAGTTAATTATTTGAGTTTAGTGCTATGAGAATCGAATATGTAATTTTCAATTAATTATACCTTTGTACACTTTTACCTGGAAGTGTTAACTCTGAGAACTGCAGAAAAGAAGTATATCTGTTAGAGGGCGTAGGGGGATTCCAGAATGTGGTGAATTGCTTCTGTGGTCTCTGTCGCTTCAAATTCGGAATAGAAAAGAACAGAACAGTTGCAAGTAAGTCAGGGTCAGAAGCTGAAATGTATAAGCATCATCAGCAGGTACAGTATCATATATGAATCTCTGATACTGAGTTTTGATGTATTTTCTTTTTGGTTAAGTTACATTGTCCAATTCTCTTTTCCTGGACAATTCCCAGATCTTGTTAGAAGCCTGTTGAGGTCAGGAAATGCTTCTGCCTCATGTACAAAACACCACTGGGCAATGTGTTATAAAAAGATTTATCTATGATAGATGTGAAACCCACAAGGAAAAACTTTAACAACTGATTTTAATGACTGTACAGGGTGTGACTAGCAGACAGAAACAAAGAGAAATAAATAGAATAAACAGAAACAAATAGAAACAAAGAGTTTCTATTTTGCTTTGATAATCACATTTCTTTAAAGAGTATATTGGTCATCTTTAGCAGAAATTTGTTATTTTCCTTTATGAAATGCAGTCAAAAATTTTTAATGAGATGTTTCCAAAATGAACAGAACTATATATTACTACTAATTCTGTTGTGGATTGAGACATTTACAACAGCAAAAATTATATTAGTACTCTGTGCCAGAATATATAAAATTTATTCCTGGTGTCTGAATTATGGAAAGGTAATAATGTGTATAATGTGAGAATGCTGTTTGAATGAAAGCAGATATTTTTCTCAAAGTCCAGTAATATTTTTATGTAATCAAAGACATATACAAAAGTGTGGATACTGATGTATCTTAATGGATTCTGATTTAAAAGAAATTTCCTCTGGTGGGCTCAGATTTCAGAATTATGTGTAATTCACGAGTGCCACACTCCTAGGTCTCAGCTCAAAGGCTAGCTTTGCTCCAAAGCCCAAACCTGACCGTGGTAGGTTATTTTCAAAGACAATTCTTGATGAACTTTGCAAAAGGGAGGGAGGAACGGTACAGATCGTGCTAAAGTCATGCTTGGCTTTTTCCTACATTTAGGGTTTTCCTCTGGCATATTTACCTTGTGAATAATGCTTCTCGTGGGCTAAATAAAGAAAGTTAGTCTGCCATCTGAACCCTCCACCTAATAACAGCTGTGTCAGAGGTGTGCTGATAATCAGCGACGACATGGTGGCCACAAAAGAGAAAGGAACTTGCGGGAACATAACTTTGAGGGTGTTGTGAATGTCTCATTTGGGCTGCCCCTGGCGAATCCAGCATCAGCACACTGTAGTTTGCTTTGAGTCATTTGGCAGCTTTGGGGTAGTATTGCAAATAGGTGGGGTAATGAGCTTATTTAATGGATTTCCTTCGCATAAATACAAAGTCTCAGTTTTATGATAACAATATTGACTTTATGGGGGTTTTTTGTTCACTGATTTGGTAGGAAAGCAAGTAATACACTTCCTGACCTAATGTAATATTTGTGTTTAGGCTGAAAAATGTCATAGATGGGTGCTCTTATTCATAAAACATTAGGGGTAGAGCATAGACCATTCATTGTAAAAAGTGAGATGATTCCTTTAGAAACCATATAAATTACTGAAGGGAATTATGACCAAGAATATGTTTTGGGTGAATAGATGCCAACGCCCCATCTCACTAGATGATTACTATTCTAAATATTTTTCCATTAGCTAGTTTCAGCTCAGGAAATAGATTAGACCCTTAATGGCTTAAGCAACCAGGAAATGAGCAATGTATTTATAGATTCCACCAGTGAATTTGAAATCAAACTTCTTGCCTATTAAAAATTATGACTAGGGGCGCCTGAGTGGCTCAGTCAGTTTAGTGTCCAACTCTTGATTTCAGCTCAGGTCATGATTTCATGATTCCTGAGTTTCAGCTCCACATCAGGCTATAGGCTGTCAGTGGAATTCTTGGAATTCCTGCTTGGAATTCTCTCTCCCTCCCTCTCTCTCTGCCCCTCCCCAGCTTGCACTTATGCTCTCCCTCAAAAGTAATAAATAAACTTAAAAAATTCTGACTATAATATTCAATATAAATGTGTTTTTTAACGCTTTTAAAAATGTTTCTCCCTCCTCTCCCATACCAACCCTTTTGAAGATCTGATATTATCAATAAAGAGAATAAATTACCTAAAATCATATTTTGAGGAAAACCTGATTTTATATTAAGTATCAGGTATAAAATTACCATTGAGTCTAGGTTGTATATTTTGGTGATAGAGACTAATCCATTTCTGGTCTTGTTTTGGTAGTCTGTAGCAATTTAAAATCAGGGTGGCTATCATGGATCACACTGATGGCCCTGTTCAGGCTTAGAGTTTTTCCAGTCTAAATGGTGCTGGAGGAAGCATATTCCCACCTTATTTAACCATAATGGCTTAGCTGTGCTGTGTAGAAGCCTGGGAATGGCTGTGTCTTATACACAGACCGAAAGTAAGGTAGGCTTTGGCTTCCATTAGTGCCCTTGCTTAAGAGGCTAGAGGGCTGATTCCCATCTTAACTTTGCCACTGAACAGCTCCATTTGGGGCCTTTGACATAAGTAGTTGAGTTAGAGAACCCCTGAAGGCCTGTGTAGCCCTTACATCACATGAGTCTAAATTCTGCCCGTGACTTCATAGAATCCTGAAGTAAGCATTTCATTCCCCTTCTGTGGGCCTTATTTTCTGCACCTGCTAAACAAAGCCTCTTGAGAAAGAGGACTTTAAAAGCAATGAAAAGAAAGACCCAAATCAAGGACATTTTAAAATGGACTGAGGTCAAGGGCGCGTGGGTGGCTTAGTCGGTTAAGTGTCCCAATTCTTGCTTTTGGCTCAGGTCATGATCTCATGGTTTGTGAGTTCGAGCCCCACATTGGGCTCTGCACTGGCAGCGCGGAGCCTGCTTGGGATTCTCTCCTTCCCTCTCTCTCTGCCCCTCCCCCACTCCTACTGTCTCTGTCTCTCTCAAAGTAGAAAAATAAACTTAAAAAAAGATAAAAAATAATAAAAATGGACTGAGGTCATTATTTGTGTTTGTATGGGGAATGGGTGATTAATACATTTACTTTCATTATGTGGAGAAATTTCTTTCATTTTCTTCTGGAGCCTACTGATAAAAATCTGGGTTTCTTGAGTTTTTAATTCTGACGCTCCAAATGTTTAGCACTCTGTTCAGTACATAGGAGACACTCAGTAACTATGTGTTTTCTTGGACTTCACTAAAATACCTCTTGAAAAAGTGAAGTTGTATCAACTGCCTTTTTGTATTTGAATTGTTTCTAAGCCTATTTTTTTTTAATTTTTTTTTTAACGTTTATTTATTTTTGAGACAGAGAGAGACAGAGCATGAACAGGGGAGGAGCAGAGAGAGAGGGAGACACAGAATCCGAAACAGGCTCCAGGCTCTGAGCTATCAGCACAGAGCCTGACGCGGGGCTCGAACTCACGGACTGTGAGATCATGACTTGAGCCGAGGTTGGACGCTTAACCGACCAAGCCACCCAGGCGCCCCACTAAGCCTATTTTTAATGGTGGATAGATGTTCATGCAACAACCCTTTTTTATTTGTTTATACTAAAAAACCCAGGATAAACACGTAAGAAAAACTTTTTCAAATACAAAAGTGTAAAACATGCTCAACACGCCCTTCTTTGCCACCATTTGACAGGAAGTCAAGTTAATCAAGTGCTATAAACCATCAGTCTAGAAGCCAGGTGGTTCTGTCCACCCCTGCCCAGGGAAGTTCTGTCTGCCCACCATCACCTGCTCTTCTAGGACCCCACCAGCAACACGGGCTCCTTAGTAGGAAGCACTGACTTTGTTCAAAGCTGTAAAACTATAGTCATTACTTCTCTTGTTCCTGTTTTGCATGAATCCCAGGGACTGAGATCTGCAATTTGTGAAGCTTTAGTTTGTCGCACTAAGCCACACTCCTCTAAAGACATTACTTCTTTCCCAGTGGTTTTGCTTCCTCTTCCTTCTTAAGCTTTCTCCTTTTATCTTCCCCTCAGTTTTTAAAAATGAAATTTACTTTTACTTTTTAAGTTGCCTACCTCATCTGTAAATCAGGAACTAGATAATAATCTCTAAAGCCACTGCCCATACTTTATGAACCCTTGGGAGTATATGTTTATGAATAAATTGTCATCTTTATAATGTAATTTTATCAACAAATCATGAGTTGGAAATGTAAGTAGGGGGCAACTTACTTTTTTTCTTCTGCCCTCTGAGGTTATATGCCTGGGGGCCTATGAATTAAAGTGACAAAAGGCAGGGACACCTGGGTGGCTCAGTCTGTTGAGCATCCAACTTCGGGTCCAGTCATGATCTCACACGGTTCATGAGTTCTAAACTGTCAGCACAGAGCCTGGAGCCTGCTTCGGATTCTGTGTCTCCCTCTCTCTCTCTCTGCCCTCTTCCACTAGCGCTCTGTCTCTCTCTCTCAAAAATAAATAAACATTAAAAAAATAAAATAAAAGTGACAAAAGGCAGATTAACAGGAAAAAAAGCATTTGTTTCTTTTGTGATATTAATATTTCTTTATGAATAGAGACTTCACAGTAAAGAAGTGAAAACCCAAAGAGACAACTGGACCTGGAGACTTATATACCATTTTAACAAAGGGTGACAAATTGTGGAGCAGTGATTAGACATAGGGAAAGGGGGTTTGGGCTTCAAGGGGGGCAACTTGTGAGAAAGTAACTAGGAAATGTAGGAGGGAAACTATTGCCAGATGAGGGTTGTGGAGGGGGCACCTTTACAAATGGAAATTTCCTTTACAAAAGGAAAATTTATATTCTGCTTTTAGGCATTTAGGGGGCAGAGAGTTCCTCTTGTGTCTGCTGTTTCTCAATTGTCTTCAGCTCAAAATAATCCTTATGCATATTTTGTGGGATATTTTGGGGTGGCATATTCCGGTCCCCTTTAGAAACATAAGAATCTGAGAACATTTTAGAACCCTCCTATGTCTGAAATTTTTATTTTTAATTTTTTTTAACGTTTATTTATTTTTGAGACAGAGAGAGACAGAGCATGAACGGGCGAGGGTCAGAGAGAGAGGGAGACACAGAATCTGAAACAGGCTCCAGGCTCTGAGTGGTCAGCACAGAGCCCGACGCGGGGCTCCAACTCATGGACCGCGAGATCATGACCTGAGCCGAAGTCGGACGCTTAACCGACTGAGCCACCCAGGTGCCCCCTATGTCTGAAATTTATGGATACTACTTTATAAAGCTGATTGATGAAGTTGAATAATATATATTTAAAACATATAAGTAATACTGATATATTAATACCTATAACAGTGAGACACCACAAGTAATTTGTCATTAACTGTGACTTTTCCAATTTTAAGAATATTTTATATCAAAACATCAAGTTGTCTACCTTAAATACATTACAATTTCTTTTCAATTATACTTCAATACAAAAAAAAATATTTAAATGTTCTGGTTTTCTGGTTGTAATTTATTAGGCAAAAACCTCACAGAGCCCAAGTGAAAGAAAGTTCACAGATATTAATGAATGACTCATTTATTGATAATTTTCAGTAGGGTTTGAGACAGTATCAGTAGGGACTGAAATTATAGAACTTATTTTAAAAAGTCTAATGGTTGGAGGTCAATTTGGGATTTAAAAATAACCCCTTTCCATAATTTTAATTTAGAAAGAGAGAAATGGTCAGGGTTCTCAATGCAGAATAGTTTTCTCCCACAGGGAACATTTATTTGGCAAGGTCTAGAAAATTGGGGTTGTCACAACCTTGGGGGGATGGGTACTACTAGTATCTAGTGTATAGAGGCCAGTGATAGTGCAAAACATCTTAAAATTCACAGGACAACTTTTCACAAGAAAAAAATTTTTCGTGCCCAAATGTTAACAGTGCCAAGTTTGAGAAATTTTTCTGTGTGTGACTCAATAGAGAGTTCTACAGTTTGGAGTGCCTGCTCATGTTTAATTCTGGTAGGTGTTGAAACAAAACAGAGATCATTAAAACTCACGTCTTAGCCATGCATATCGTTAAACTGCTTGCTGACTCTTGGCATTTTTCTTGGCTTTTTACTCTTATCTGGACAATTAGATTTTCACAGAAGATTCTTCAGTTTGGTCTGAGGCAAACTACACAGAAACAAAAAGAGAAAGCACTCAAAAGATCCTACTAACTGGTATTAAGTGTCCCATCTGGGCAAGTTTAAAGATCAACCGAGTAATTCTTTAATAAGTTATAATTCTTACATTATATTATGTTTCAGGGTGGAGTCATGGACATTACAGTAGCCTCTACCAAACATTTAGTCCAATGCCGTTCTTTTAAAGTCAAGTAAGAAGCTGCCTTTCGAAGCTCACAAGGTATTTGGTTGTAGAACCAATACAAGGCATGATTACAACCCAAACACAAGGCACATCCCTCTCCATCACATTTGTAAATTCTTTTATTAGTTCATTTATTAAAGCGGGCCCTCACTAGCCTCTGCATCGAGCTTTGCTCAATGTAGACTAAGAAAATTCAGGGAGGAACTGATTTTGTGAACAAGGGGATTGGCAGTCACAATCCTACACCATTTGTACAACTTGCAACGTAATATTAAAAACGAGGAAGGGGAAAAGTGCAGGAGCAGGGAGAGAAATTTTCCCCTGAATCCACAGAATGGTAGAGCTGCGTTCCATTTCCTATCTTTTCTTTCCCCCACAACAGTTGACATCCTACAGTAATTTTCCGTTCAGTTATTTGCCCTTATCTTTTTTAAAAAAGTTTCCGTTATTATACCCAGTGGATTAAAGGGCATTCCTCTTTACTCACTGAGCTGATACAGTAGCATCTGTAAAAAGAGTTATTCCAAAATGTGCACCTTAAGGAACAAAATTTTCAGGGATCTAGTAGTTTAAGCAGTATCATGAAGCTGTATGTGTAGCTTTACTAATTTCATGTCACTATAAGATAAAATTTTTAAAAAATTACAAACAGAGCTATGACAACCCTGAAACTGGGGATTTGAGGAAAATACTGGTAGAGAAAGAGATCTATAGAGATCACTGTTAGTAGTAGTAATCAGAGCATACTGATCTGATTTATTTTGAGATATTCAAAACAACTAGGCTGTTGAGTGTAGGGGTAAGTAGGATGATCACCATTTAAATAAAATTAAAATGTTAATATACTAAAGTAACATCCCACTTGGTGCCAGTGGAAAACAAAAGGTTTAATCACTATTGCAAAGATCACTGACCCTCTGTTATAACCTGATTAGCAAGTTAATGCTTTTTCCTTTTTGCTTTTCTTTTTTTAATGTTTATTTATTTTTGAGAGAGAGAGAGAGAGAGAGAGAGAGCGAGCCTGCGAGAGCAGGGGAGACACAAGAATCCAAAGCAGGCTCCAGGCTCTGAGCTGTCAGCACAGAGCCCAACATGGGGCACGAACCCAGGAGCCAACCCAAGAACTGAGAGAACATGACCTGAGCCCAACTCAGACGCTTACCCAACTGAGCCACCCAGACGCCCCAAATTTCCTTTTTGCTTTTCAAATACTATTCCCTAATTTTGCATTTATCTTTTTCTGAAAACTTGTTAACTGCATATGCTTTAGCCCTACAGAAGAAAACGTTGCTTAGCAACCACCAAAATAACTAATAAGCCTGTATCTAGTAAGGGCTTAAAGGACTTATTTATTTTAAATTTATATACAGTATTTCTTTATTGACCATTGAAACCAAGAAGATGTTGTTTCACTTTGAGTTTCTTCTGATTTCTGCGTCTATTTTGTTAATTTACATATGGGCTTTTTATAGCAAAAACAAAACAAAAAACAATATATTTAGTATAAATGTCTTTTTTCTCCCTTCAGCCTCTTAGTAATGTTTTATGTTCGTCATTTGCTTTCCAACATAATACCTTTATCAATGATATATGCTGGGTAAAGAAATGGTTTCTAATCATTGGATACAGAATTCTACAATATTCCTTTTCAATGCTAAGAAGCTATTTTCTTTTTAGAGGAAATACATTAAGGTTTTAGGAGAGGGAAATACTTGGAGATAAAATTGAAATGGTTGCTATTACCTATAATGGTTTTATTTTTTGGTTATTTGACTCAGAAGTATCTCAGAAGAGTCATGTGAGCCAAGAGCTTTGGGGTGGGAAGTGTTGCTGTCACATTGCAAGGTCCTATTGGACTCCTGTCACGTAGCTTTGTTGTATTAACCTGCCAGAGGTTTGAGTCTGCCCACTATGACATGCAGAGATTTATTATTATCTAAATCTCAGACCTGTTTTCTTCCCTTTGCTTCTGTTCGAACTGCCCCAGGGTAAAGACAAAATACCAATAAATTTGTTTACTGCTTCCTTTATATTTTGTGGTGTTGTAAAGTTAAGAACCACTTTTTACAAACATATTAATAATGAAAAGAACACAGGCAATTTATATTAATGGTGCTAAGGCACTCTGCATTAAAGGGAAACAGTGCATGATTTCAAAGAGAACTTTTGTCTTGGAATGAAGCTCCTTTACAAAATGGCTGCTTTACAGTTTTTTCTCATGGAGGCTTTGAACAAATTTATAGTCATTTCCTTTCACAGGAAAGAACTTCTGGGATATCATCTTGCACAATGGTTAATTACCCCATATGTATATATATCATATATATATATATATATATGTGTGTGTGTGTGTGTGTGTGTGTATATATGATATATATATATCATATGCATATATATATATCGTATATATATATGATATATATATATATCATATATATATATATATCAGTAGGATTTTTTAATGGAATGCCTTCATTAAGATATTACCTTAACATAAAATAAAGTGGTTTTTTAAAAGCAATATTTAATTACTGATAGGTGAAGTAACCATAGTAGAACAATTACCTACAATTGGCTAATAGAGGACTCTGTAAGACCACGTATACCATGCTCATATCTCATTTATATTGTCAACCCTTGTATAGAGAGAACGGTGTGGCATAACTGGAGTTAGGTTTAAAAATCTATGTAAAGGTGTATACTTCGTAAGTTATCTGGTAAAAATACATGAATGCTAAATAACCCAGTAGTTTAGGACAAAAATAATCTTAGAAAAGAGATGCATATGGGTGAGAGAGAGTCAGATAATGGGAGAAAGAATGGAAAGAAGGGAAAGAAAAAATGTTACCGTTGAAATTTAAAGACTGGCTTGAAAGTAAAAAGAAATGCACAAGTTTTGTTGATAGTGAATAAAATAGTTAATGAAAACAGCCACTTACTAATGCTTCAATTCTGTGTTCCAAGTGCAGGTAATGGAAAAACTCATTTTATTTTATTTTATTTTTTTTAAATTTTTTTTTTTTAACGTTTATTTATTTTTGAGACAGAGAGAGACAGAGCATGAACGTGGGAGGGGCAGAGAGAGAGGGAGACACAGAATGGGAAGCAGGCTCCAGGCTCTGAGCCATCAGCCCAGAGCCCGACGTGGGGCTCGAACTCACAGACCGCGAGATCGTGACCTGAGCCGAAGTCGGACGCTTAACCGACTGCGCCACCCAGGCGCCCCAAAACTCATTTTATTCTTTATGAAGTTTAATACCAGAACTTCTTGCTTAACGTTAATTTTTTATTTAGTCACTTTCATGGGACAGTTTTCCTATAATATTCCTTTATACAGCTCTCCCCTATTCTTTCGAAAAGAAAATAGAAAGTATGTATAAAACATTTAATTGTCAAATATAGAACTTTTCAAACACTGAAATTTTATTTTAGCTCTTAATTTTAACTTGTTCTACCCTAGTCATTTGACAGAGATGATCAGAAATAACATTTACCAGTTATTCACTAATGAGAATTTTTCCTTTGTTCCCTGTTTTTGTACTCTTTGGAGTATAGCTACTAGTAAGTAGTGAAATGCCAAAGAACTAGGTGGCCGTTAGGAGAAGCAAAAGGCATTATTATTTACATAAATGGAAATTCCCCACAAATCAGTATTTAATACAGATTGGTATTCAGTTTTACAACCCGATCATTTATGCAGATTTGCTAATAGATATACATCCCC
Source organism: Panthera uncia (assembly GCF_023721935.1). Taxonomy (NCBI): domain Eukaryota; kingdom Metazoa; phylum Chordata; class Mammalia; order Carnivora; family Felidae; genus Panthera; species Panthera uncia. The sequence goes on from NC_064813.1 coordinate 16,381,308, forward strand.
CAAGTCTCAGCTTGTTACAGTGATTATTGATTCACCATCATTTTAGTAATGATTAAGTGCTGGACATTTAGAATTACAAATCATAATCTCCTATTACATTGCATACTTAAAATTCTCCACAAATAAGTTGTCTCAAACAGACATTTTAATTTTTAATTTTTTTTATTTTATTTATTTATTTATTTTCAATGTTTATTTATTATTGAGAGACAGACACAGAATGTGAGCAAGGGAGGGGCAGAGAGAGGGGGAGACACAGAATCTGAAGCAGGCTCCAGGCTCCGAGCTGTCAGCACAGAGCCCGATGCGGGGCTCAAACCCACGAACCGCGAGATCATGACGTGAGCCGAAGTCAGTGGCTAACCAACTGAGCCACCCAGGTGCCCTTAATTTTTTTTATTTTTAAAGATTTTATTTTCATGTAATCTCTATACCCAACATGGGGCTTGAACTCACAATCCTGAGATCAAGAGTCACATGATCCACCAACTGAGCCTGCCAGGCTCCCCTCAAACAGTCATTTTTAAATAAGGATGCGAGGTAGACGATATGTGTCCTTAGGCCTAAAGGTTGTCCTTAGAATTTGTAACTGAAAGTAAACCATTGGGCCCCGTGGGCACTGACATTCTCTCTTGTAACTGAAAGTAAACCATTGGGCCCTGCGGGCACTGACATTCTCTCTTAACTTCTCGTTGTCTTTGAAGAGTAATGCATGAGTATGTTAGCTATTTTTAGTTAAAAAATAAAAATCATGATATTGGAGAGGTATTCTTTATGATAAGACTTTATGACAGTTCTTACACCTGAAATGATGACTTTTTGGGAAAATGCTTTAGATTGAACATAAAAAATACATTCTTGGGGCTCCTGGCTGGCTCAGTCAGTAGAGCATGTGACTCTTGATCTCGGGGTTGTAAGTTCAAGCCCCACTTTGGGTACAGAGATTACTTAAAAGTAAAATCTTTATGAAAAAATAAATAAAAATAAAATTCTTGTTGAAATGAATGAAATTGCTACCACTACTACTAAGACCACTGTTAAAAAAGTATTAAGACCTTTTTATTACTTTTCTATTGGCCAATTAAGCAATTCACTGTTGCTCTCAAAGCAAACAAAATGCCAATTTTTAACAACATGGAAGCTGCTGTTGACAGATCATTCAATCAAAGGGCTATTTTCTATTGTAGAAGATTGCTAATACATACATAACCCTTGTCAGTAGTTGCCGTTCAGTTTTCTTTTTCTTTACATTTGCAAATGCTTTATAAATAATACCGTTAGATGCAAAATGAACTTTTAGTTCCTATTTTCAATATACAACGATATAACATTAAAAGCAAAATACTAAGAGGGGTGCCTGGCTGGGTCAGTCAGTGGAACATGTGACTCTTGATCTCGAGGTCCTGAGTTCAAGCCCCACGTGGAGTGTAGATCTTGCTTAAAAATATATAAAAGCAAAATACTAAGAGAAGAGAGATACAAAGTCCAGCTTTGGAAATTTTAAAGCTTCTATTTCAGGATCTCCACGTTGAGTTTATTTTCTTCTTTCTTGAATTCATCTTATAATGAACCTGTTGGGGGCTTGGAGGGGGATACACAGATCCTTTATAATCACATATTTCAGTCTTAATAATAGGTCTGATTTGCTAGTGACCTTAAATTGTTTAAACCCAGAGGACAATGGTTTACTCTTCTATAAAATGGGGATAATAAAACCAGCTTCATAGTATTGTTGTAAAAAACTACAAGAGAGTATATAGTTAAAGGCCCATTCAAGCATAGTAGATATTAAATATGCGTTACTTCTCTCCTCCTTCCCCTTTTACCCCTATCCATACTCAGTTGATATCGTTGAGATGAAATGGATTAACAGTTTTTTTGGTCAAGTCTAAGCTTCCAGATAAGCTGTTACTCTAAACAATTATATAGGATATTTCTTTTGACTCTAAGATACCGACGAACCATGGAAAATCTTGTTATAATACAATTATAAAGAAGGATTGTGTATTTCCACGCTAGCCCCTAGTAACAGTGTTTTGTTGATCAGGTTACAACAGATGAATATCAGTAGACAACAAATGCTCTCTTTGTTCCCTGTTCTTGTCACAATTGCTTAATTTAATAAGAGGTAATTGATTAAACTCTGTCTGCATTGTCGTCAGGAAACTGGAGAGGCAGCTAAACTGCAGGAGACTCCACACACACACACATTATCAACCTTTTGTGTCCTCTAACCTGTCTCAATTATTTCTGACAGAAGGACACATGTAAATTACCAAATTGCTCCCAAATAAAGCAACACGTAGAAAGATTTAATTGCTTAGGGAAAACTGGTAGAGGATTGGAGTTGTGTGACAGCGTCTCTTTCTTTCTCTTGGATTTTAATTAATTGGATAAGGAAATAGGAAATGGAGACATTTGTGTTCTTGGATACTGAGGATACCCTCCCCCCCCCCCAAATTCTAAGAGTTACTATTCCATCTTCTCTTTGGTGTTTAGCAAATAATCTTGCCCCTCCAGACATCATTTTTAATATTGATAATAACAGCAATGAACATTAATCAAACGCTTTCTAGAACCAGGCAGCTTACGAAGGGCTTTTACATGCATTATCTTATTATTCCTCATAATTATAGCACTATTATTATTTTCTCATTTTGTGGATGAGAAAACCAGGGGTGAGACAGCTTATGGAATTTGCTTATGGTCACAGAGCTAGTGTGTGGCAGAGTCCTATATTAATTACCCCAGGTTATTCTGAACTCTGAAGTCCTCATGTTAACTATTATAGGTCCTTCCTCTAATGACAAAAATGGAGGCTAGAAAGGCAGAAACTTTGTAGTCTTCAGTGACCGCCCTTGGCCTATACACCGTATTTTCCAAATTTGTTGACCCGATATTTGAAACCCGCTGCAGGCCAATTCAAATCTGCCTTTGAAGCCTTATCTCCTACCGTACCCAACCGATGTCTTCAGTTCACCAGTGTGGCCAAGTTTATTTTATTTTCCCTGTAAAAAATGATTTCACTTCGCCTATCCAGATTCAATCCATGTCTTCCATGCAGGCTTTCCTGAATGCAGAGAGACTTTATACTATTCCAATCCTAAAGTCACTTACAATCGCATCACTTGACAAACAGCGCATTGTCTTCTGGGGTGGGGAAGGAGGACATGTGAGTGTCTGAAAAGCACTAGTGTCTGGCACATGGCTGATACTCCGTTTATGTTTGCTCCTTCCCTTATTGTCCTTTAGTGATGAAGGGCCTGCACTTTGGAGCCAGGCACACTTGTTGTTGAATCTTATCAGCTCCGTTTCTGATTGTGAGAATTGAGTCAAATCACTAAGCTTCTCCACACTTTAGTGGAGAAGCAGAGATAATTACAGTGCCTAGCTCATCGACTTGCTGTGAAGATCGAATGAGATTCTCTGTCTAGGACATGGTGAATGCTTACCAAATATGAGTTGCTATTATTATCATTAAAAGTTTTTAGGGTATTAGTCATTATTTATAACTAGATTATATGATACTATATTAAAAGTTTAGTAAGTCCCCCCATGAACATTACAGGCATTTAGTAAATGCTCTTGGATTTTTTTGTTTATTTGTTTTAGAGAATGCACGCACGTGCTTGCACTCACGTACACACACGAGTGGGGGGGTGTGTGCAGACGGAGCAGGTGGAGCAGAGAGTGAGGGAGAGAGGATCTTAAGCAGGCTGCACACTCAGTGCGGAGCCTGACGTGGGGCTCGATCTCACGACCACGAGATCATGACCTGAGCTTTAATCAAGAGTCGGACACTCAGCTGACTGAGCTACTCAGGCGCCCCCACTTTTTTTTCTGTTGGTTTTTGAAAAAAATTGTGATATAATTCATGTAGCATCAAATTCGTCAAGGTTGTTTTGTTTTAGTTTTTATTTTTATTTTTATTTTTTATTATTTTTAAAAAAAAATTTTTTTTAATGTTTATTTATTTTTGAGACACAGAGAGACAGAGCATGAACGGGGGAGGGTCAGAGACAGAGGGAGACACAGAATCTGAAATAGGCTCCAGGCTCTGAGCTGTCAGCACAGAGCCCGACGCGGGGCTCGAACTCACGGACCGTGAGATCATGACCTGAGCCCAAGTCGGACGCTTAAACGACCAAGCCACCCAGGCGCCCCTGTTTTAGTTTTTAAATTCCATTTAACATACAGTGTTATATTAGTTTCTGGTGTACAACATGGTGATTCGACCCTCCCATACGTCACCTGGTGCTCATCACCACAAGCGCGCTCCTGGATCCCCATCACGTATTTCACCCATCCCCCACCCACCTCCCCCCTGGGAGCCATCCGTTTGTTCTCTATAGTTCAGAGTCTTTTTCTTGGTTTGCCTCTCTCTCTCCTCCCTCCCCCACCCTTCTTTGCTTCATTGCAGATTAATCAAGTTTTAATTGTAGGATTTAAGCCAAGTCCACCGCTGCAAGCTGTGTATATGATCTACTGCAGGGACCCGAGGGCCCCTTGGAAAGGGACTTATCCAGGCTGGACTCAACCAACCTGCAGGAAGAACCTGAGACAAATAAACATCTGAATGAAAACTAGTTCACATTTTATTGCTGTTCCCTGAAACTACACTCTGGTCTTCATTAAAAAAAAAAAAAAAAAAAAAAAGAGAATCGAACACATTAGCCTTGTGGGATGATTTGATTTGGTTGTTAGTAAAACTTTTCAAAAATTTATGACTTTTTTTAATTTTAAAAGTTATTTGCTTTAAAAATAAGGTAAAATTTCTGTAGTTACAATTGAGTTGTGTATTCTCAAAACGAGGCAAGATGAAGCATTCCTCAAATTTTTAGATGTGTCTGTAACCATCCTCAACACTGGAAGCCCTTATTTTTGGTTAGGTAAGGCTTAAGTGAATGTGTTGTGTTAAAAAACAGAATTCAACTGAGTAAATGTTAAAGATCTTATTGGCTTTTTCCAGTGATTTATGATCCGAACAGCATCCAATCTAGCAGATAGAAAGGAGCTCTGAGGAGTTTGTACCAAAGAAAAGACTTTCATAGGCAGAAGGGAGCAGGAACAAAGAAGTTCCACTAGGCAAAAAAGCAGATTGATTATTTCAAAGGGGTCTATCAGGCGGATTACCCAACTAGTGCTGATCTGGTGATTTCTGAGTGACTAGAGATTCCATTTCTGAGAGAGCCAAAACGGTAATGAAGTCTCTGTTGGGTGACATGAGGCTTCGCATAAGTGGCTCCATTTGGGGCCTGTTGTCTTGTTTTTAACAGTTGGCTGTGGATTTTAGAGTTACAAGTGAGGTAAAAAGCTGATTGTTGTGAACTCTACCTCACCCCCATATTCTTTGTAGTGAGATCTGAATGAGGAAGTAAGATACCCAGGATAGCCGTTAGGCAAGTATTTATGCCCCACTGTTGTTTTTTTTTTTTTTTTTTTTTTTTTCTTTCTTTAACTCTGGGGATTTTCTCTTTCTTAAGAATCTGTGTTTTCTGGGGTTTTGAATTTGCCTAGCAATTGCTATGAAAGATAGAAAAGATAATGAGCTGAACGGCTGGAATTTGACACAAGAATAATGGTTTTCTTTGTTTACCTTTGCATGATTTGTAAAGAGTGCTAAGCTTTTGCTTTTTTAATCTTTTACGTTTTGTTCTTTTTCCCTTTGTAAAAACTCCATATGTGTTACTGGACTCTTCTGAAATACAAAATATTCTGGAAAGCTTTCTACTACTCACACTCCTATGGCTTCTCATTCTCATTTTATCTCTTGTTCCCCCACTTAGAGGACTTGGGTTTTGTAATGTGCACTCTGAAGTGTGAAACCTACTTGGAAATTTGGTTTTCCGTGATTAAGAAGGTGCTTGTAGAGTTTTGTCTTTCGTATAGTTGTTTGTGTCAATGGCATGAACATTTTGTGAACATCTCTTAAAATGGAGTCCTGCACACTTCAGGAATGGTTATGTCAAGATTCAGGAACATCTGTGAAGATGTTCAGGAGTGATTACACAGGCACCACTGGGGAGGGAGGAGACTCTACGGGGCTCCACCTGTGCACGTGGGAGGCACAGAAGACCCTTCTGCCCTCTAGACCATATTTCTGCTATGGGCTTTTCTCCTCCTCTCCATCCTACCCTGATTTTAGGGCCGTTGTGATGAGAATGTTCTACAAGTAGAACCCGACTCATGGGAAAGGGTCTTTATAGCCACTCTTGTGAGATGAGATAATTTTTTAATGATGTGCTATCGGTTCTTAGTGTATTTGCCTTGGGCTTGAACGTGACTGCCATTGTAAAGATACTTTGCTTTGCCGCATTGGGGGAGAACACAAATTAAAAAAAAAAAAAGTTCGCATCTTATTCAGGCTTTTCTTGATTTTTGTTTTGGCTGTACCTAAATTTGACACATGAGAACAGATGTTCTCTGAAGGCCAGGAGTGGTTTATTAAACTCCTAGTCATTCAGTGTTATCCAGGTATGTGTTTGCTGAAAAGTAATAATCCTAGAAGAATGGCTGTAGAACAAAATCAGCTACCAGAGTAAAATCTTTCTATCTAAAATCTAAAATGGCACTTAAAAATCACTAAAGATATTTTATTCATTAACATTTTCTTATTTTAATGAGATCTGGAGAGGCTTTTGAAAATTACTTTGTAGCCAGTTTGGTCTGTAAACTGAAAGACTGTAAGGAATAACTAATAAAAAGTAAAACAGCTGTCATCGAATACTCTTCATAGGCAAAAGGCTTGATGTAGAAAATCCAAAGTAGGGTACAAAGTAGACTGCATTTGTTGGGACATATAATAGCAACCCCAGGGGGACTTCCTTAACATCTGGGCTTAATGTTACCTTTTGTTTTTTATTCTGATAGAGATGAAAAAGGTATTTCCACCTTCAAATCCCCGAATAAGCCTATTTAGTGGAGGGAAATTGGATACTTAGCTTTGGACTGTTTCTGAGCGCACAAACCTCTGATCTAGTCCATCCCTCTCAATTTACATGACCATGAGGAAATGGAAACCTAGGGAGGTTGAAGGACTTACCCTGGGACAGGCAGCTAGCTAGTTCCTGCTTGAACTGGCGACTATCTATTGGTTACCGCTAACGCCGCGTTTTCTGCCGCCGGCTGGGTATGCAACCCCGTCCTGGTAAATTGTAGCAGCGAATGGTGCTACACCCCTTGATCTCAGGTAATCCCCCCCCCCCCCCGCCCCACGCCTTTTCTCAGGGGAGCTGCGCGGTGCGAAGTAGAGGATTGCAGGAGCTCACACGCAGACTACCCTGGGAGATCCGTGGGATCAATTCACGGGGTTGCCCTGGGGGGATGCGAGGGGGGGGGTGGGGCAAGAGGCAAGAGAGTACGAAAGACGTCTTGCAAGGGAGTAAAGGACTGTAAACATGACTGTAACATGGTCCCTGAAATTTTGAGGCTGGAGTATCCCAAGAGAAAATGTCTTAGGAAGAGAAGCCAGTTCTAAGACAGGTTTTTAAATCATCAGTTTTCAAAAAGTATGCTTTGTGTTGGGACCACACATACACAATCAGTTGTGAGAGGAAAGAAACGTTGGTATTTTCCCTGCTTGGATTCCAAAAGTCAGGTATGGAGGACAGTTTTAAGGGTGAAAAAAAATGAAGGGTGCTAGTCTAACCTAGGGAACCCTTGCTCTAGAAAATGCATGCATTGTGGCTTTGATAGAGGACCTTTTAGATTTGGAAATGAAATGTTAATAATTCCAGTGACTGTGGGTAATTAGAACAGTCTTTTGAAGGTAATAAATTTGAAGCTTTAAAAAATACCTCTTTACCTGAGAATCTGTGTGGAATTCTAAAAGGACTGAATTATTTAAAGTCGTTAGCTTCTGTTTATGTAGTTTTAAAACTATCTTTACAGCCTTTGATTATGTTTCTGAAATTGTTTTTGTACTTTTACAGCCCTGATCCCTTAAATGTTTTATGAGTTTAATATACAGCACCTAACTATTTGGTATTGTTTTTCTGGTCCTTTTTTTTTTTTTTTTCCCTCCAGTTAGGAGTGTTCTTAACCTAGAAGATTACCTATTGTTACACTGAATTGCTCTCCCGGGGTGCATAGGCACTGCTCGAAAGCGGTTATAATGCTTGTTTGGCCCTGGGCGGTTGCCAGCAGGGAGTAAGGCATGATGGGAAGTAGTTTCTTTACCTTCCACAACAGGTGTCTTTGTCAGTGCACCTTATCCAGGTATCAGTGTGGAAGCACTGAGTCACTGTAGCACAGAAAAATAGGAAAGCAAGAGGAATTCCTTTCACATCTAGAAAACGGTGCTGCAAGATAAATCTGAAACCTTCTGGTGCTAGTGAATGCACGAAGAGGTTCACAGTGACTTTTACAGCACTTCTGAAAAGATAAAAAGGAATTTAAAAGGTATGAACTGCCCGGATGCCTTATAAAACCTGGTCTCTTGATTATCATTTAATTTTTACCTGGTTAGTCAGCGTTAAGGTAAATGTGCCGGGAAACTTTTTAACATAAACAGAGCTTGAAAGACAAAGCTGCATTGGAGGAAAAAAATGAAGTAAAAATGCTTTACCGGCTCCAACAAGGGTCAAGCACAGTTTGAAGCTGTTTTAATCTTGGAGATTTATTGAAAGTCTTGCGTTTTCTATTAAAATAAGCTTCTTAGACTTCTGTTTCCTAGCAATAAGGTGTTTTTCCCCTTCTGCGTGTGTGTGCGCGCGCGCGTGCAAGTGTGAGTGTATTTAATCTAGAATGCTATAGCAATTGCAAAAGTCTCCTAATCATATTTAAATGGAACAAGATGCTATTTAAGTAATCATATTAATCTAGGTGAAGATACTTCAGGAAAATAAGGGAAAATAGACACCATGAATCTCATCCCACGTTTTGTGTGTCTTCTGAAAAGCAAACAATTCAACAACATAACAATGCTAAATTAGGACTAAAAATTCCAACCAGTAGCTCTGTTTGATTAGAGACAAACATTGCCAAATTGATTTTTAGCAAACAGTATTTCTCCTGGTATTGCAATGTCATCATCTATAAATAGCAGAGTAGATAATAGCTTAATTAGACATTTTGGCAAAACAACTTTTGGAGGAGCTTTATCTCCCCCCCCCCCTTTTTATTTGCTTACTACTTTTTCCATGGAATCAGCCTACGCTGTACTTCCTGGTAATGTAGGGAACCTTGTAATGATGATTTTGGGCAGCTTTGGGATTTTTCATCAGGGCATATGGAGGTTCATATTTACGGTCTCCAACTGGAAAACACTTCTGGTAGCTAAGCCACCACCAGTTCACCACTATCTGCTAACAGGGTAATTAAAAAAAAAACAACAACAGCCTCTAAGTTTAAAAATAAAACAGGAGAACTTTTATCTATGGGAGAAAAACAATACGTTTTTAGAAATGAGAACTTTGTGTTGCTTTGTGAATAACAACAGAAAACAAAGTTCCCCAAATCAGGAATTCTATTTAAAATATTTGCATGTTTTTTAGTGGGAGAAGGGGAAATGATTTTCAACTGATACTGCAGTCCATTTCATTTTTATATTTAGGTGCTTCTTTTTTTTTTTTTTTAACAGAAATAATCAGAGGGGGAAAAGACTCTCTTTTTTTCATACTTCAGGAGATAATTTTTAACTGCACCAAGAATTCTATGAATTCTGAAAAACTAAAGGTTGCCGTCTGTTTATTTTCTGTGAATGTGAAAAAATAAGCCATAAGAAAATCCACTTCTCCTCCAAGAAGAAGACTCTTGATATAAATGATACTGAAGTAAGAAGATAAACTTTAAAAGTTTCTAATTACCAAGGACGTAGCATAAATCAGTTTGGGGGTCCTTTTGTTTTATTGTTTTTGCAATAGGATATTTCCAGTTAGAAAACTTTTCATTTCTCTTTTTGAAGTTTAAAGAAGATTTCCCAAAAGTGAACTTTCCAGCTGCTGTGTTAAGAACACAGAAGGTGTTTATAGCATTTACTTCCTCCACAGATAAGAGGACCTCCCTTAGTTTTCTACAGGGGGTGAGCTGCCAAAGAAGCCTGTGATAGCAGCTGTTTTTTTTTTTTTCATATTTCTTTTTTTCCTCGTGGATTTTTGATACTCCACCCCTTCAGACTCAGGTGGGTGTGGGCATTGGCACTGAGCTGCAGTAGGATTTTTCCCTGGATAGTCTGGTCTGGAGCTGGGGTAGCAGCTGCCGCTGTGGAAAGGCCAGCTGGCAAGATGATGGAAGAGATCTCCATTATGGTAGCCTATGATGCCCATGTTTTCAGCCAGCTGCACGACGAAGACTTCCTCACTAGTCTCGTGGCCATCAGCAAGCCCAGATCGATGGTAGGTGGTCCCTTGCACGCGGCTCTGGAGCTGTTTTCCTCTTTTCTAACATGTACTCCTGGAGCAACTCAGGCATCACTTCCTGGGAATTAGAATAGAAGTATTGCTGTTGGCTTTGAGTTCAGGCTACAGACAGGTCTACAGGTTTTTAATGATTTATTTACATCACCAAACACTATATGTTAGTAGTGCGTTGAAAGTGACTTAGGAGTCATACCTAACCTAACCTCACCTAACCTAAGTTAATGCTTTCATATATGGTGAGGGTGAGAAGAGTTTTATAGTACCAAATATCACCCCACCTCATGCGTTTGCCTTGTATGCGTGTCTGTGATGACAGATGTAGGTGAAGGTCACCTGCATTTACACACATATGATTCAGTCTTTGAAGTAGAACAATTTTACGTGTGGGCTATAACATCAACACAAAGTTAAGTGATCTAAAAGCCAGATAACTTTCAAAATGTTTACATTATTATGAAGAACTATTATGAAAATAGCTCCTAGTATAATTTTAGTTTGGATTTAATATTGGTAAATTTTTAAAACAATTCTCCAAGCGTCTTGGTGCACATGTCCTCGCATAATAGGAAAATGAAGTTCTTGCAAATGTTTGTTGTTTCTTCTATGTAGATGTCATATCATGGCTCTCGAGTTTAAGACAGTAGTGAAGCATACCTTTTATACTAACTTGCCTAATTCTTGCCATAGTAACCTCTTATTCATTATATTTGATAGTACTCATCACAGACAACAGGACGAAAGACTATATCGTAACCATTATCTTGTTAGTATGAAACCCTGATTCTCTATTTTAAGGCACAGGAACCTTAAACACACGATGGCAATTTTTTCAAACAATGAAATTGCAATGAAAACATAAAGGGGACTCTCAAAGGTAGATTTTAAAAGACTTAAGGGTTACATTAATTAGATGTAGTCTACTGCCATTGTTCAGATGCTGATTTGAACAAACTATAAAAAAAATCTATAATTGACCACCAATTAAATATTTAATGATATTAAGAGGATTATTCATTTTATGCGATAATGATAGTACAATTATGTTAAAAATGGTAACTTTGAGATACGTATTAAGATAATTATAGATGAAGTATCTGCAAAGGTTCAAAAATATTTATGATTCAGTAGAGGGGTTGGTGATGTGGATGAAGTTATATGAACTTACAGAACTGTGTTGGTAACTGTTGAAACTGAGAGAGGAGTAATAGGGATTCATTATACTCTCTCCACTTTTGTAGAATTTTTTTTAAAGTCGGCCCCATGCCCCCCCGTGGGTCTTGAGCTCACAACTTTGAGATCAAGAAGTTGCATGCTGTACTGACTGAGCCAGCCAGGCGCCCCAGTAGATGTTTTATAGATGCAGTGGATGTTTTTATTTTTCCTTTTTTTAAATTTTATTTATTTAGGTGATCTCTACACCCAACATGGGGCTCAAACTCATGACCATGAGATGAAGAGTTGAACACTCTTCCTCCTGAGCCAGCCAGGGACCCCGGTAGATGCAGTTTAAAAGTCAGCTGGCCTGGGGTGCCTGGGTGGCTCACCCAGTAAAGCGTGTCCAACTCTTGCTTTCAGCTCAGGTCATGATCTCACAGCTCCGTGGGATTGAACCCTGCGTTGGACTCTGTGCTGTCAGCATGGAGCCTGCTTGGGATTCTCTCTCTCCCTCTCTCTCTCCTCCTTCCTCACTCGGGTGTGCTTGCTCTCTCTCTCTCTCTCTCTCAAATAAATAAACAAACTTAAAGTCAGCTGGACCAAAAAAATAGCAAAGCCAAACAAATTCTACATAATATACTTATATAAGTGTTCATTGATACAGAAACATCTAGCCTTTTGCATTCTTGTCTTATGTTTAAAAAAAATTTTTTTTACATTTATTCACTTTTGAGAGATAGGGGAGGGGAGAGGGGGAGGGGCAGAGAGAGAAGGAGACACAGAATCCAAAGCAGGCTCCAGGCTCTCAGCTGTCAGCACAGAGCCTGACGCGGGGCTCAGACCCACCAACCATGAGATCACGACCTGAGCCGAAGTTGGACACTTAACTGACTGAGCCACCCAGGCATCCCTTAACTTCTATTTTATAATTATATATGTTATGTGGATATTATTGCCAACCCTTGGTTAACCACAATATTTTATCAAGTCAGGAGAGAGTCTGTCAGTGGTTATGGATAAGCTCTTAACTTCATTTTAGCCATTAATTTCACAATATTTCACCATGAAGACTTATCCAAAGAATTCAGAATTCATTTCATTTCTTTTTGATCATCCTGTTAAGATCCTCTTAAGGTGTCTGTGCAGCCTTAAAAAAAAAGAAGAATCAAAAACAGAGATGTAAAGTGGCACAATCTAGAGGACAAAGGAGGCTGAGGAGAGAGGCAGTGACTGAGTCCTAGGGAGCATCTTACACTCAGTGAGTGTAGGACATCGTGCTGTGTGTGTTGTGCATGTGGTCATATGCACATGTGCAGGAGACACAGAGAGAAAATGAGCTAATTAATATTTATGTGCTCACTGGGAAACACTCTTCCATTTGTAGATCAGATGAATATTCAATATATTGATATAGGTTATGCCTTGATGCAACTTCAGCTCCCCCAACGCACATTTCTACTCCTAATCCTGGAGCATATTTGGTATGAAATTTGGTTACTAACGTGGAAAGCCTCAGAGGTATGATAAAGGCACAAAATACTGCTCTGTATTCAACTTTTAAATAATATTGATGTTGGGGTGTTGAACTTAATTATACAACTTTCTGGAGATATTTAGTTTTCTTTATCAGAATTGAAATTTTAAAAGAATTGACTGGTACCATCTTTTGAAAGTGATATTTGGTTTTGGTTCATGTGGAAAAGTCATATTAAAATTGTGCTAAGGTGAAATATTTGCCACTTACTTTTGATTCTGTATTCCATTCTTTGCTTTGTCCGAGATGAACCGTTTAAATTGTATGAAAGGGATAAATACTCAGATTTTCTACAGTATAAAATAAATTACTTCTCAATCTGATTTATTACTGCACTATGAAGCAAATTACGTTCTTGCTACCATATAAAATCTTTTGGGTGTAGGTTGACTATTACAAAAGATATTTAGAAGCTTTCTTAGTACAGGATTAATTAAATGTTTTTCTGTAATTGGACTTTGTTTCATAATGGAAGCTAGCTTGATTCCTCAAATGGTTAAAAAAAAAAAAAAAGAAAAATAAAGAAAGAAAAAAACCATTAAGCATGGTGGTTTTGGTGTGGTCACTGAATCATTTCTTGTTTATAAGTAGCCCTGTGGCTTTCTGGCATTTTTGGTGGAGACTTGTGGTAAAAAATACAAGCTATTATGCATACAAGACTAAAAGAAAACTTGACTAAACAATACTTAACTGTTACTACATGTGATGTATTCAGTTTTTTTCCTATTTTATTTGTTTGCGGCTAGTTACGTACCACTAAATTGATTTCAGAAATGTTTCAAGCTACACTTAGAAAAACATGGTTATAGCCTATTGATCCTTTAAAAATGAACCATAATGCAGGGGTGCCTGGGTGGCTCAGTCAGCTAAGCATCCGACTTTGACTCAGGTCATGATCTCATGGTTCGTGGGTTTGAGCCCCACATTGGGCTCTGTGCTGACAGCTCAGAGCCTGGAGCCTGCTTCCATTCCGATTCTGTGTCACCCTCTCTTCCCCTCCCCTGCTCCCACTCTGTCTCTCGAAAATAAATGAATGTTAAAAAAAATTTTTTTAAATAAACAATAATGCAAGCAAATCACAAATCCCTTTATACAGCTCCTTTTAGACAATCACAGGTAAGAAAAAAGGATAAGGAAGCCAAGCATAACTCCTCTTGTCCCCCAGATTCCTTTCTTTCATTTATATTCCATCTCTCTCCTCCTCCCTTTCTCCCTCTCATTCCCTCTTCTCTCTCTCTGCCTCCCCACCCCACCCCCCACAATAAGAAATGACCTGGGCCTCTGACTGGCTCACTTGGTAGAGCAGCTGACTCTTGACCTTGGTTGGGGTCATGAGTTCGAGCCCCATGTTGGGTGTAGACGTTACTTTAAAAAAAATTACCTAGGCCAGTGTTGTATTTACGAAGATAAACTAAACAAAAGCTTAGAGTCTCCACTAGAAAAACCTAAGAACTTTTAAATTACAGCAAAAATAAATTGGTGTGTAAGGTGAAAATCCAGGATAATCAAAATGGCTCCTGAAACATTTAGAAAGGTGCCTCATTGAACATAGTATTCCAGCCTTCCTTTAAATCTAAAAGATTATTTTTTCTTTAGTTGTTCATTGGCTGAAATTAACTGGCTTGCATTTTGAGACAAAGTTGTACCTTCCCCCCCTTCTCCCTCCAACATATATATCTTTAAATTCCAGAGTGGTGCTCACACCAGGAATAATAAACATATGAGGGAGGCAGTCTCTGAAGTTGTCCTCAGTCAGGGCCTTCTGTGCCAGAGAGGAATGGCCAGCATTCCTCTTTACTGCCTCCACCATTTCCAGTTATCTCTGTAGCTGCCTGGCGTAAATAAGGGAAAAAGAGCACACCTGTTACATTTATTATACATTCCAAAGGAAGATTTGAATATGTCTTTGAATTCAAAACATGTGATTTAAACAGTGAACAAGCCTAATAACCAATGCATAGTTTCTGTCAAGCTTGACTTTCAGGTTAAGTGTTAATTTATATTCTGAATTATTTTAACTTTTTAATCTATACAGGGATTACCAAAGGAATATTGCCTTCTGACGTATGTTAGGGCAGTATGTAGTGTTAACCAACATTTTTGGGTTATTGCAATGAGCTGGTATAAATAGAGTATCCCTTCCTCCAAAGACCTCACAGTCAAGTAAATGAGAGAAACAAAATAAATATTTATGGGAGTGACAACTTGGCTATTATAGGGTAGAACAATGTAGAGAATAACCACCACTGATTGAGCAGTGTGGAAGAAGCCTTCAAAAGGGACTGGGGGCACTTAAGTCAGGCTTTGAAAGCTGACCAGGTGCTTGCCAACTGGTGGAAGAGGGTAGGACCTTTCTGAGCAGGGGGAACGGCTTGTGCAAAGGCTCAAGGGTTAACTGCTTTGGGGGCTTTTTAAGTTACACAGTGTCCAATTGAAGTTTTAGATCTGCTACTTATTCATAAATTACCTAAATTCTCTAAACTTCAGTTTCTTCATCTGAAAAATGAGGGACATAGTAGTACCACTTCATTGGATTAGTGTAAGCATTAAATGAGCATTTGTACGTATTTAGCCCAGTGAATGCCCTTACTGATTGTCTCCCTTCTAACAAGGAAAGGGCTGTTCAAACTGGGGAAGGCTTGAAGGAAGGAGTGGGCTGAATAGATAAGGCGCCATAGCAATGTGGAATGAGGAGGTGGGTGGACAGGATAAGGTGGATTCTTTGGGTTACCCTGGTGAATTGTTTAATTAGGGAATCACTATCAGGATATCAGTCCTACAGGAATCTTGAAGCCTTCTGCCTTGAAGACGGTACAAAGGATCTTAGGTGTGAGCCTTAGGGTGGTGGGAAGGCAACGTAGAATCAACAGGAGGGATTTATATGAGCCAAACCATCTGCTGAGTAGATGTATCCGGTATTGCACAATAATCTGGTGGTAATGGACTGACAGGGGCCATGCTGCCTGTGGAAAAAAATTTTAAAGGGCATTACAACAGTGCAGGTAAAAAGCTGACAAGTGTCTAGTCTTAGACAATGGCAGTGTGATAAAGAAATTAGTCCACACATGTTGGTTGGTTCTTGCAATAGATACATACAGTAATACTACTTAGGAAGAAGCAGCTGATCTATTTGAGAAGAGTAAATTATGGAGGTAAGTTGAAAATTACTATAAGCTCCTCACCTTATAGAACTGGAATTTTTGTTGTTGTGTTGACTTGAATGGGCAAGTTTGATATCAAGAATGTAATGGAGAAAGGGCGGCCTGGCTTCACCATGTTCCACTTCTAGAAATTCGAGGTCACATGTCACCGTAAGAGGCTTGGTGTTCAGTGGTAGAACTGTCCATTAACACAAACCACTTACCCAGGCTAACACATGTCTGCGCTCTGTTACCACTAGATATATGTTCTTAACTGGCAGATACCAAAATAGCAGCACTGTGCCAGCAAAGGAAGGGAGCTCCTTCAGGGAGCTACGGTTTATCTGATCTATAAATGGGAGATGAGGGTAGCATTCTGAAATCACTTTCTCCTTACTGGGTTGGCACACCAATTTAATCTGGCGTGCCAAATTAGAAAAAAAAAAATTTCAGAGCAGTTCCATGTGCCAGAGATGGGTAAAACAATGAAATCAATATTGCTTCTAAATCTTCACTGCATATACATTTCAAATCTTGACTGGAGCAAAACATAAAGCCAATTAATTCCTCCATATTCTTAAAACAATGTTAGTATCTGAACGTTTTCTGTTCTCCATTGTTATTTAGCATGTGCACGTTTTGGCGGTATTTCATCAATTTCAGTTCAGTAGCAGGAGCCAAATTTTCCCTCATTTGGTTATCAGTTCTGAGACTAGTTAAGGTTCTTACAGTTGCAAGTAGTAAAATCTTGAGCTATCTTCAACAGGAAAGGGAACTTCTCATGCAGACACCAGAGTGTGTCCCTTTAAACACAAGCAACAGAGGTGCGGCCAGGCAGCTGAGCTGGCACCGGACCCCCGCTGGCAAGCATGCTCCCTGTCTCTTGCCATCTAATTAACTTCTCTCTTGGCCTCTCCTTTATTTATCTCTCTCTCTACCCGCTTTCTGCTTCTTCATTCCCAAGAAATATGGCTGCCATTCAGCATCCAGATTTACAGTTCTGTCATATGCAGAGAGTTAAGTTGCTACCCCTAAATCACAAGTCCAGATTCCTCAGAGACAGTCTGCCTGAGTAGTGTTGGGTGAGGTGACACAAAATAGAGTAGAGCCTGTGGGTGCAGACTCGGGAGCCAAACTGACTGGGTCAAATCCCACCTCACCGCCAACTAGCTCACTGACTTTTGGCAGATTACGCGACCTCTCTGAGCTTCATTTTTCTCATCTGTTAAATTATAGGATTAAATCAGTTCATGCAAGTAAAGCACTTGAGAATAGCTATCACATAGTAAGAGGCATATGTACGTTAGTTGGTATTATTCCAAACTGATTTCTCTTAAAAAAAATTTTTTTTCAATGTTTATTTATTTGTCAGAGACAGAGACAGAGCACGAACAGGGGGAGAGCAGAGAGAGAGACATAGACTCCAAAGCAGGCTCCAGGCTCTGAGCTGTCAACACAGAGCCCGATGTGGGGCTTGAACCCACGAACCATGGCCTGAGCCGAAGTCAGATGCTTAACTGACTGAGCCTCCCAGGCACCCCCAAACAGATTTCTTTTTAAAAAATCTTGAAATAGGAGATTAACTTTTAGTAGACTTTATAACTAAATTCATCGTCCAAAAATTAGTGTTTATTTTTATTTTTGAGAGATTGTGCAAGCAGGGGAGGGGTTGAGGGAGAGGGGGACAGGAAATCCAAAGTGGACTCAGTGCTGACAGGAGAGAGCCCAATGCGGGGCTTGAACTCCTGAACCATGAGATCATGACTATAGCTGAAATCAGACGCTTAACCAACTGAACCACCCAGGCATCCCTATTTAGGTTGTTTGGGTAATAAATATGAAATTGAACCAGCTTCTGTAACAATAATTAGAACTTTTCTGCATTTAATCCTGTTTTAGATGTTGAAAAATAATCTTTCTATACTGGCCTGGGGGTGATGTTGATTTGTAAGTCAATTCAAAACAATTTTTTGGAAGATGTTATAGAAACAGTTATAGAAGTCTGTTATAGAAACAGACATAGGGGCACCTGGGCGGCTCAGTCAGTTGAGCGTCCGACTTCGGCTCAGGTCATGATCTCACAGCTCGTGGGTTCGAGCCCTGCATCGGGCTCTGTGCTGATGGCTCAGAGCCTGGAGCCTGCTTCCGATTCTGTGTCTCCCTCTCACTCTGCCCCTCGCCTGCTCACACACACACTCTCTCTCTCTCAAGAATAAATAATAAACATAAAAAAATTTAAAAAAAAAGACATAAAACATAATACATTAAATTTTTTCTCTCTGTCTTGTAAGTCCTAACTTGTCCACAGTGGTTGAAAAGTCTTACTCTAGGTTTTTTGTTTGTTTTTAGCATTCATGTTTGTATTCAATATAATAATCAATCAAAAATATTCATTGATCTGCTACTGTGTGCTATGCTATATTTTTAAGCCCTGCGAGTGAGGTGTGAACACAAAAGACATATCCGTTGTGAATCTTATACTATTTTGGGGAGAAGTCAGAAAGAAATATTAGCTAATGATATCACTTATCAGCTATGATCAGTATTATGCACAGACTTAAAATGAAGTGATACTGTCAAAAGGGATTCATTGGAGGCTTTATTTTGGGTAGTCAATGAGGGCTTCAGTGGTTCATTTGAGATATGAATGGCATCCTTGGGAAAATTAGGAAAGAGTATCTCAGGCAGAGAAAAGCTCTGAAAAAAGGCCCAAATTGGTAGAGTTTGATATATTAGCTAAACAGGAAGGTCAGTGTGGGATCACAGTGTGGAAAGAGCACCAGAGGCCAGGGGCAGACAGTGGTAAGAAATGTGGTTGGGGAAGAAGTTGGGAACCGGGCTGTGATGTAGGACTTCTAAGTCAGAAGGAAGAGTTCAGGTTTTATTCCTTATTTGATGTCCTTGTATTTTAAAAATCTAACAAATCAGATTTTACATCTTGTTTAACAGGAATTTAAAATGATGATTAAATTATTCGAGAAGCCAATATTATATCAAAAACTTACCACTGTGCTCAAACTCAATATGAAATTGTAGCATTCAGACTCAATGCCAGGACTACAAGCTGGCTTACAAACAGGATTTGCAACAAAACAAAGCAACACTAACACCGGAGCCCTGATTATTATACTGCCCACAATAGGATTCCTGGCAGGCTGAAATACTGAAGAAGCCCTCTTAAATCTGACACAGTCAGGACTGTAGTCAGTTCATAGAAGAAGTTGGCTCAGGGGATGAAGCATAAAAAAACAGTACATACTAACCTAAACATTTATTTTAACTTAAAACATCAGTATATATTCATAATCCATTTTAGTACAGGAAACTTAATGCCCTTTCTTAGAATAGGAATTCTGAAATACATAATGCTAATTAGTTTCCTTTTTTTAGATTAAAAAAAATTTTTTTTAACATTTACTCATTTTTGAGAGACAGAGAAAGACAGAACATGAGTAGGGGAGGGGCAGAAGGAGACACAAAGCCCGACGCGGAACTCAAACTCACGAGCTGTGAGATCATGACCTGAGCCAAAATCAGATGCTTAACCAACTGAGCCACCCAGGTGCCCCTCTAGTTTGTTTCCTTTTCTTTTCTTTTTTTTTTTTTTTTTAATTTTTTTTTAACATTTATTTATTTTTGAGACAGAGAGAGAGCATGAACGGGGGAGGGTCAGAGAGAGGGAGACACAGAATCCAAAACAGGCTCCAGGCTCCGAGCTGTCAGCACAGAGCCCGACGCGGGGCTTGAACTCACGGACCGTGAGATCATGACCTGAGCCGAAGTTGGCTGCTCAACCGACTGAGCCACCCAGGCGCCCCTCTAGTTTGTTTTCTTAAGAGAACAACAAATTTAAAAACTTATGAAGCAATCTAATGCAAACTTTGTAGAGGTTTTGTTTTTGTTTTGTTTTACAACTTTTTACATCTTTTTTTTTTTTTTAAGTTTATTTTGAGAGAGCATGTGTACGAGTGAGCAGGGGAGAGGCGGAGATTGAGGGAAAGAAGCTCAAACAGGCTCCGCACTGTCAGCACAGAGCCCCACGAGCAGCTCCATCTCATGAACCATGAGCCACCCGGGTGCCCTGCAATTAACTCTTTAAAAAAATTTTTTTAATGTTTATTCACTTTTGAGAGAGAGAGAGAGAGAAGGAACAAGCTGGGGAGGGGCAGAGAGAGAGGGAGACACAGAATCCGAAGCAGGTGCTAGGCTCTGAGCTGTCAGCACACAGCTTGACACAGGGCTCAAACCGACGAACCGTGAGATCATGATCTGAGCCACAGTCAGAAGCTTAACCAACTAAGCCACCCAGGCCCCCTAACTCTTTTTTAAACATAAACTCAGCTGTGGTCTACTCACCACAAGAGTTAAGCATGCCCAGTGTATACAATTTCTTTATGAAGGGAACAGAGAGCATTAGTTAATCAGGCAAAAATTTTCAAGAGCACACATCATGCACAACAAACACAACAAGCAGCTATGAATCCTGTTGCACATCCCAGTAAGCATTTCTATTTCCTTTGGGAGTCTTTAGATGGCTAGGGTGTGGTTGATCTTGGCCAAGCACAGCGGATATAGCCGAGTTTACTTAGTTTCTGGACCCAGGTTTGGTTAGACCTGTTCCATATCTCTCATTATTTTTGGAATCAATAGGCAATCTGGAGCATGTCCTTCTCTTGACAGAGTTTAGAAATTCCCAGAAAGGTCAGTGGAAACATCAGATGCCTCTTAAAGGCCTCAATTCAGAGCCAGCACACTGATTTATATCCATGTTCCATTGGCTGAAACAAATCAGGAGGTCACTTCCAACATGGTGGGGCAGAAAGTATATACCATCATGGAGGCTGGAGGATGGGGAAGTGACTATTTGCCAAACAGCCATCTACCACATATGTAATAACTGACCCTTCATGTGTTCATCATAGTTGGGTTAGCTATCTAAAATATATAAACACCGTGTTTCTCAATAACATACATCATTTATATTCACACAAACCATACATCTCCCAATTTGTCATCAGAAAATAACATTTACTCAGAAATACAATGAAACCTGAATGTAAATTCATACTTACCACTCTATTGCTTTTCCATTTTACTTGGAACTTTGAAGTGGCACTCTTCTTACCCATCTCTCTCAAAGGTAATTAAGACCTGAAATCTCTTCTCCAGTGACATGCTATGGTATGCCAACGTTGTTATTCCAACCTGAGCCATCTTTATAGCCCAAGGATTTTTAACAATTTTGGGGTCACAGACTCTTTTGGCAGTTTAAGTCCATGGATCCCTTATCAGAAAACTGTTTTTAAGGGCATAAAATAAAATAAAATTACAAAGGAAACTAATTGTATTGAAATATAGTTATCAAAATAGAGAAAAATCACATTTAAAAAAAGTTGAGATATAATTGTCATATAACGTATTAGTTTCAGATGTACAACATAATGATATGATTTGACATCTGTATATATTGCAAAATGATCACAATAAGTCTAGGTAACATTCAGCACCAAACATATTACAATTTTTTTCCTTGTGATGAGAACTTTTTTTTTAAGATATTGCCATTTTTAAAAATTTAAATCCAAGTTAGTTAACATACAGTGTAATAATAATTTCAGGAATAGAATTTAGTGATTCATCACTTATGTGTAATACCGAGTGCTCATCCCAACAACTGCCATCCTTAATGCCCATCACCCATTTAGCCCATCCCCCCGCCACCCAACACCCCACCAGCAACCCTCAGTTTGTTCTCTGTATTTAAGAGTCTCTTATGGTTTGTCTCCCTCTCTGTTTTTATTTTTGCTTCCTTTCCCCTATGTTCATCTGTTTTGTTTCTTTAATTCTGCATGTGAATGAAATCATCTGATATGTGTCTTTTTCTGACTGACTTATTTTGCTTAACATAATACACTTTACTTCCATCCACATTGTTGCAGATGGTAAGATTTCATTCTTTTTGGTCACTGAGTAATATATATACTACATGAATTCACCAGTTGATGGACATTTGGGCTCTTTCCATACTTTGGCTATTGTCAATAGTGCTACTATAAATTGGGGTGCATGTGCCCCTTCGAAACAGCATACCTGTATCCCTTGGATAAATACCTAGTAGTGCAATTGCTGGGTTGCAGGATAGTTCTATTTTTAATTTTTTGTGGGACCTCCCTACTGTTTTCCAGAGTGGCTGTACCAGTTTGCATTCCCACCAACGGTGCAAAAGGTTTCCCCTTCCTCAGCATCCTCGCCAACATCTGTTGTTGCCCAAGTTGTTAATTTGAGCCATTCTGATTAGTGTAAGGTGGTATCTCATTGTGGTTTTGATTTACATTTCCCTGGTGATGAGTGATGTGGAGCATCTTTTTTATGTGTATGTTAGCCATCTGGATGTCTTCTTTGGAAAAGTGGCTGTTCATGTCTTTTGCCCATTTGTTCAGTGGATTATTTGTTTTTTGGGTGTTGAATTTGCTAAGTTCTTTATAGGTTTTGGATACTAACCCTTTATCTGATATATCATTTGCAAATATCTTCTCCCATTCTGTCTGTTAAGACATCACTTTTTTTAAATTGAAGGTCGAAAGTTGGTCACATTCAGAGATTAACAGGCCTCATGTAGATAGTTAAAACCATCTTTCTCTTTCTTAAGCATCTCCTAATTTCAGGTAATGTCCACAAGTTCTTTAGAACGATTTGAAATTGTCCTTTGAGGAGGTCCACCATACCACTATGTAACAAAGGCTTGACCGCACATACCACTGGATAGTATCTCACTGGATATCATCATCATCAAAGAGATGTACAAAATCATTTAAAAAGTCTGCATGAACTGCCTTCTCATTGGCTTCCAAGTTCATCAAGGAGCCTGGAGCTGTCCATACAGGGTCCTTACAGGGCCTGGCACGCCCTCAGGAAACATCTTGTCTATGCTGTTTCATCTACCCTGTGGTGCTTCAGGCATCCCTGGCCCTGTGATGAGAACTTTCAAGATCTACTCTCAGCAGCTTTCAAATACACAATAGAGTATTATTTTTTATTGACATGTAATTGACATACTACAACATTATATTAATTTCAAGTGTACAACATAGTGATTTAACATGTATACACATTGCAAAGTGATTACCACAATTAATCTAGCTACCATCAGTGCCCTATTTATTTTATAACTGTAAGTTTGTACCTTTGAGTCCCCTTTGCCTATTTTACCCATTCCATTGCAATAGAGTTTTATGAATTATACTCACCATACCACATATTTCATCCCCTAGACGTAACTTTATACCTGGAAGTTTGTACCTTTTGACTACCTATACACATTTTGCCCACCGTCAACTCCCCAAAATCCGATTTACGATAGAGTACTATGTGTTTCTTTATTGATACATTAAATAACAAGATAGGGTAGCAAGGAGAATAACTGCCATAACTCCAAAATAGTGATAAATGTAAATAATGTTTTGAGGTAGACGCAATAACTAATGTGAATGAAAATATCTGTAATATCTATAGCTGATAATTTCAGGTGTTTAGGAAAATAAAGATATGTTCTCTGTCAGAGCTCAAGGACGCTGAATTCTCACCACAATCCCCTAATATAGCGTTTAACCTGCATTACCTGAGACACACAGGTTTTAGTAACTTTCCTTATGGCTGGCTATGAGAAATCTTGGCCATGGCTTGCATTCTGTCTTCTCCTTCTCGAAGGTAGAAGAATACACGTGAAACTTTTGTGATTATTTGATTAATCTCTCACTAACTCATAGCATCCATGAGAGCAGGGCTGTGTATGTTTCTGTTAACCACTGTGTCCCCAGCCCAGCCTGGTGCCTGGTGCCTGGTGCCTGGTGCATTGTTCTCTGTGTATGTATTGAATTGATAGCACTGGGGGGACATGAAGCACCGCATAGGTACAATCATTGGTCTACAGAGGGTGATGTTTGTGACAGTTGACTGTATTCATAAATATCTGTACACATAGGGAGAGTTATTTAAAAGAATTTTTTTGTCCTTAGACCTTTACACTAAATTCTGTTTTGTTTTGTTTTTAATGTTTACTTACTTATTTTTGAGAGAGGGAGAGAGCACAAGCAGGGGAGAGGTGGAGAGAGAGGGTGACACAGAATCTGAAGCAGACTCCAGGGTCCACACTGTCAGCACAGAGCCTGATGTGGGGCTGGAACCCATGAACCCTGAGATCATGAGCTGAGCTGAAGTCAGATGCCTAACCAACCGAGCCACTTTTGTAGTAACTCCTGATAGAATTGGTTGTGGAATCAGGGTCGAGTCTAGTTAAATACTTACATGTTAGTTCTTAATTGTTAAGAAATGCAGTGCTTGTTTCTGTTCTCAGTGGTTCGTGTAACATGCATATCTCCTGTGTGCATAGCACTGTGCTAACCTCTGACACATCTTCAGAGCGATGCCAGTCTAGACAGCCAAGTAAACACTTGCCATGAACCAAGGATGAGAGTGCTGTTAGAGCTAAGATGCCTTCCTCTTCTTCGTGTATCTGTCACACCCTACACCCTCACTGAAATGAGATATCCTGTCCGCTTTTTGAGTTGTACAGTGAGGTTCATTTTCCTTCTCTACCACAGCACCTGACACATAGAAAGGTTCTAACGAGAGAATAAAGCAATGATCGGGAGAATGTGAGAAGTAGAGATACTTTCGTAAAGATGTGGTCACTTTTTTTTTTTAAGTTTATTTATTTATTTTTAGAGACAGGGAGAGAGAGGGCAGAGAGAGAGAGAATCCGAAGCAGGCTCCACACCATCAATTCAGAGCCCAGCACAGGGCTCGAATTCATAAACTGTGAGATCATGACTTGAACTGAAATCAAGAGTCAGGCCTTAACCGACTGAGCCACCCAGGCACCCCAACAAATTTTTTTTTGTTAGCGTTTTGGTTTTTAAGCTTTTACAATTTTACCTTTTGAATAAGTAGTACTTTCACGTGGTCTCAAAATTTCGACAAATATAAAATGGCTTCTAATGAAGTTTACTACACATTCCTGTTGTCCTGTGATGTCACTAATGTTTTAGAGATCTCCTTTCAGAAATATTTTATGCACATATAAGCAAATTTGTATATATTCTTCCCCTCTCTTTTTATAGAACTTTTGGTATCCCATTCTGTGCTCTTCTCATTTAACAGTGTGTGTTAGAGATTTTTGTTGTTGTTTTTGTCAGTACATCAAGGACTCCTCGCTCATTTGACAGCTGCATACTGCTTTACTATATGGATTTCCATATGTTTAACCAACTCCCAATATTTGCATATATAACGTTGTTTCCAATATTTTGCTGCTACAAACTGTGGCGAGTGAATTATCTTGTATACCATCATTTTACAAATGTGTGAATATATCTGTAGGTTAAATTCCTAGGAGTGAAATTGCTGGGTGGAAGGGTAGTGCATTTTTAATTTTGATAGTTAGACCCTAATTGCTCTCTTTGAAGGATATATTGTTTTCCCCACCAACAATGTTTAAAACTGTGCCCATTTAGGGGCGCCTGGGTGGCTCAGTCGGTTGAGCGCCGACTTCGGCTCAGGTCACGATCTCGCGGTCTGTGAGTTCGAGCCCCGCATCGGGCCCCTGTGCTGACAGCTCAGAGCCCGGAGCCTGTTTCGGATTCTGTGTCTCCCTCTCTCTGACCCTCCCCCATTCATGCTCTGTCTCTCTCTATCTCAAAAATAAATAAACGTTAAAAAAAATTTTTTTTAAACTGTGCCCATTTAAAATTGGAAATTTTGGGACACCTGGGTGGCTCAGTCGGTTGAGCATCCGACTTCAGCTAAGGTCATGATCTCGCAGCTCGTGAGTTCGAGCCCTGCGTCGGGCTCTGTGCTGACAGCTCAGAGCCTGGAGCCTGTTTCAGATTCTGTGTCTCCCTCTCTGTCTGTCCCAACCCACTCGCATTCTGTCTCTGTCTCTCTCAAAAATGAATAAACATTTAAAAAAATTTTTTTTTAATTGGAAATTTTGGGGTAGAATTCTAAAGAAAAAACAGCAATTTTTCAGGTGGTCAGGTGGAGAGGAAATATGTTGCATATAGAAGGAATAGTATTTTCAGAGGGATACAGGAGCAAGAGAGGTATCTGGGAATTTTACCTTTTTCCATCTAGCTAGAATATGGGAGGAAGGCCAGGAAGTGGTAAGATAGTGGGAGTTGGTCATGAATGGTTTTAGTGTAATGCTAAGGAACTGATACTTTTATTTTATTTTATTTTATTTCTTTTTAGTAGGGGAGGGGGAGAGGAACGGAGAGAGAGAGAGAGAGAGACTGGGTGGGAGGGAGGGAGGCAGGGAGAGAGAGAATAGAGGATCCCAAGCAGTCTCTACCAACACAGAGCCAGACTTGGGACTCAATCCCACAAACCCTGGGGTCATACCTGAGCCAAAATCAAGATCAGATGCTCAACTGACTGAGCCAGTCAGGCACTGATATTTTTAATTCTATAGGGAAAGGTTTTGAGTAGGTACATAATGTAATGAAGTTGATTAATACATGTTACAGAAAGAATAGATGTTTCTAGCTATTTATTTAAAGTGAAGGTTGCCAAATAGGTCTAGTCCCTAAAGATCTTTTTGCAACTTAAAGATTTTTTCCTCATTAATAACTAAAATAATATGTTGACATACAAAATTTAGGAAATGCATATAAATAAAAACTAAAACAAATAAAATAGGGGGACATGGGGGGCTCAGTCGGTTAAACGTACAACTCTTGATTTTGGCCCAGGTCATGATCTCGTGGTTCGTGAGATCGAGCTCTGCAAATGCACAACCCCTTTGGAATTCTTTCTCTGCCCCCCTCTCTCTCTCAAAAATAAATAAACAGAGGGACAGAGCATGAGTGGGAGATGGGGAGAGAGAGAAGGAGACACAGAATCCAAAGCAGACTCCAGGCTCAGAGCTGTCAGCACAGAGCCCATTGTGGGGCTCGAACCCATGAGCAGCGAGATCATGACCTTAAGCAAAGTCGGACACAACCGACTGAGCCACCCAGGTGCCCCCATCAAAATAAATAAACATTTAAAAAAATAAAGCAGAAATTACAACTTTATCACTCTGAGATTTTCCCTATCCAAATAATTCCTGTGGTTCTTAAAACAATAAAAGAAAATCAGTATATGTATTAGGTTAAGAAAATACAAAGTGGTTTCCAAAGACAGCTACTTGCTAAAAGATTCTTGTAATTTCTTCGAGGAAAAAAGAAAAACTGCTGCATATTCCTCCACAAATCACAGCATAATTGTCAGTGTAGGGTTATACAGTGATGGCCTTCTCTTAAATGTCTGGGTGTCCTGTCCGTGCTGTCAGTTTGGAGCCCAATGCGGGACTTGATCTCATGGACTGTGAGATCGTGACCTGAACCGAAATCAAGAGTCGGTCGCTTAACTCACTGAGCCATCCAGGAGTCCCCATATGGGTG
Organism: Panthera uncia; assembly: GCF_023721935.1. Taxonomy (NCBI): domain Eukaryota; kingdom Metazoa; phylum Chordata; class Mammalia; order Carnivora; family Felidae; genus Panthera; species Panthera uncia. Next base: position 16,408,936 of record NC_064813.1, read on the forward strand.
TCTTCTTAGAGACATAACCGCTGTGTTTCCTTTAAAGACCTTGCTACAAACCTTTTGGAGAGATACTAATTACCTGTGCTGCTTTTCTTCTTTGTGACACTTTACTGGCAGATACCTCTCTCATCAGGATCTTAATTATCAGCCATACAAAGTATGTAGAAGGATGGTAAGTTTCAGAAAGCTGGACTCTTCTGTTCATACTCAGAAGTCTTTGTGTGGAGTGATCCTAACTGCCCAGTCTTCCACTTGCAGGGCCTGTTGGAACAGTTTGTAAGCAGATCATTTTCAGGCTGTTCTTGGGTAAATAATCTCCAGGTTGCTAATGCTGTGTTTGAACACATTCATCCTGCTGCTTCACAGGTGCATTAAGGTACCTTGAAATCACTTTTTTCCTTCCTTAATTACATCCTAAGAATTTTAAAGGGGAGGGAAGGAAGATCCCAGGTGGATTTACTGATCTATCCGTTGAAGTATTCCGAGGTGATAGATTGTAACAGTTTTGATGATTTGAGATTCAGTGTATGCAAGGTAATATTAAAACCTTACAGTACTTGATAAATGCTGGAGTCAGCCTAATATCTCTTAATAGTTAAAATATGACCCTTGGTTAGAAGCCCAAAAGCCCTGCGATGCCTGCCAACCTAACAATCACATTAATTTGATTCCTTCATGTAAAATGATCGTTTTTATTGCTCCTGCCTGAAAGGTGCAAATTGCTTTCACTCTTGGGTGTAGGCTGCTCAGCTTCCCTCTTATTAAAGAGACAGGAAATATATCTTCCATCTAAAGTATTAATGTCACTTGTAAATTTGTAGTCTAATTTGTCATTGACTTGAACTCCTGGAAGAAGATTTGAAAAGCCAAGGTGTAACTTAGCACTCCAGATTGTAACACCAGCATTAAGTGTTTTCAGTGACCAGCCTTCCCAGTGTTGGAAGGGCACAGAGTGCAGAGAGGAGGGTAAGAGAGAGGCCTGGAATGGATGGGAATGTATTTCGTCTAACTCAGAGGGGTATGACTGAGTTGGCTGGACTCACAGGTTCATTTTTCTTCTGAGAAGGACTTTGACCTATCACGTCAGGAAGTGGGCACCGTATATAATCATCAATGGAAGTGGAGCTTTGGAACTTAGTGCACTGCATTTGGTACAAGAGGGTATTGAGACTGGACCCAGGGGAGAAAAGAGGTCATTTGTTAACAGACACTAGCTAAGAGATGAAGGCTTTTTCTCACCCCTTGTCAGGTCAGAACATGATAGAAATTCTACCAAAATGGGTTAAATATGTAAACAAAGTAATTGAGTAAGAGTTCTTTCTGTTGACTGGAATCATAGAAACTATTCTGTGTATTCTCAGCAGATTTGAGAATAAAGAAGTGAAAATACTTCAAGGCTGTAAAAATAAAACTGAAGTGATACCAGCATTCCCAATAGATACTTGTCACCTCCCTTAAATAATAAGGGAAAAACAAAACACTGTAAAACAAAAGTACTGATTCCATTCAGAGTGAAGTGAAGCCATTCAGCCCACTCAGTGTCCTAACCTATATAGTCAGTGGTGGTTTATATATTGAACATATTTGAACATTATGTAAAGTCCACGATGAATTCATACTGAAAATTTTCACTCACCTGTGACCTGTTGAGGCCAAACCCACAGGACTCCACTGGCTTCTAGTTTCAGGGCCTGGGCCCCGCTGTGCCAAGATCATATGATGATGCCTGGACTGTGTGAGGACAGCATTGCTGGCATTATGATGACCCACCTCACTCGAAATGTCTGTGTGGCCCATCTGCTTGTGTAGATTATCAGTCTTCCTCTGCTTTTAGAGAATTTCCCATATAACAGTAAAGTGTACTTGCCTTTGGTGTGTTTGGTACCCCTGCAAAGGGAAGGAATTCATTTCCTCTCTTGATTCCGCACTGGCTCCGGTATTGGGAGATTTGGAGTAGGCAGAGGACATCCATCTACTCACAAATGGAGACCAGAGAATTGACGTAAGGCACATCAAGGGCAGGGCCACAAGTCCTGCAGTGTTAGAAGCCGGGCTTCCTTGTGATGGTACTAAAATAGACACAGAACGGAAAGAATGACACATCATTATATATACATTTAATTCCTTTAACACGTTATGTGATTTTTAACTCATTTAATCTCCCCAAGAGCTCTATGAGCTAAGTACAGGTTTTGAGGCTGAACCTCAAGATGGTCAAATGGAAGCACAGACTAACAACCAGCTCAAGGACACCCCGTGGCCAAGTGGCAAGGTCAGAATCTGAACAGTGACTTCCTGGCTCTGAGTTAATGCTCTCAGTCACTATTCAAAACTCGTGGTGAAAACAGAACAAAACGAAAACCAAAACAAAAAAAAACCCTCGTGGCATTGTTTTATACCCACTCATTAGTTATTACACCCAATATTCCTTTGATTATCAGAGTCCTAAAATTTTTTTTTGCTTATTTATTTTAAGAGAGAGAAAGAACATGAGCGGGGGGAAGGGCAGAGAGAGAGAGAGGGAGAATCCCAAGCAGGCTCCACGGGGTCAGCATGGGGTCCCACACGGGGCTCAGTCCCAGGAACCATGAAATCATGACCCAGGCCGAAATCAAGAGTCAGATGCCTAACCAACTGAGCCATGTAGACACCCCCAGAATCCTGACGTTTTCTGTACTTCAGCAGTTTCTGAGGAAGGTGATAAGTTAAACATTAAACCTATAATTAGAGCCTTCTTAATTTTTGAAGTATGGATCCTGACAGTGATCAGCCCTGTTTTCAGATTCTATTCACTTTCTTTCAGGGATTTGAATAGTAAGGTGAGCATGCTTGTCTAAATGCCAAAAGTTCCGTGTTTGACTTTGTGCTCTACACACAGAAAGAGAGCCTTGTTCTGTAGCACGCATACTGACAGTGAATAAACCTGTTAGCAGTTCTGTCTTTTTTGAAGTTCCCTGACTTGTGGAGGAGACACACGGTAACAAGAGTTATTGTTCCAGTGAGGCACTGCTGCCATCTGACTTGAATCTCACTTTGCAGCCTATTAATTCAAGTAAGTCTGTGAGCAAAGCTAAGAGTACCTATTGGTTTCATGGAAAAGAAACACACTTTGATAGTGCAGAAAATGGTAGTTTAGAAGAAGATGAGACACAGACACAAAGGCAGCTAATATTAAAAATGCTCTTTGGACAGTTTCTTTTTTTTTTTAATTAAAAAAAATTTTTTTTAATGTTTATTTATTTTTGGGACAGAGAGAGACAGAGCATGAACTGGGGAGGGGCAGAGAGAGAGGGAGACGCAGAATCGGAAGCAGGCTCCAGGCTCTGAGCCATCAGCCCAGAGCCTGATGCGGGGCTCGAACTCACGGACTGCGAGATCGTGACCTGAGCTGAAGTCGGACGCTTGACCGACTGAGCCACCCAGGCGCCCCATCTTTGGATAGTTTCTTAAAAGAAGAACACTTAATTATATAAAGGCAATATATATTTTTTGTAGCATTTTTTTTTAAATCAAATTTGCAGATAGCTAACATGGATGGCTAATTGGTTGGCAGAATGAGGATCCAGAAAGATCTGGCTAGAGCAGCATGTCCATGAAACACAATAGGGCTAAGGGTAATATAGGAGATTTGAGTCCAGAAGAATTCTGTATAGTGTGTGGCATTTTAATAGATGGTTTTTTAACAATTGTAAGCTAATTTAAGCCTTTGCAAAATTGAATGTTTATTATATACTTTGTGCCCAGTAATGTGTTAGTTTTCAGACTACAGAAGAGACTGAGATAAATGTGGTCCCTACCTTCACAGGGTTTACAGTCTAGCAGACAAGATAGGTATTAAACAAATAATCACCAAAAAAAGGTTATGAGTTTTATGAAGAGAGGGAGTCCCAAGTCCTGTGGGGACATGTAGGGAGACCTAATCTATGTTAGGGGTCCTAGGTTCTATGGGAACAAATACAGGGACCTAATCCAAATTAGGGATTGGGGAAGAGCTGAAAGATAGATAGGATCCAGTCAGCCAAAGAGAATGAGGGTAAGGGGGAGGGTGTTCCAGGAAGGGGATGAAGAATCTTCTAAGTCTTAGAGGTGAGCAAAAGAAGAATTTAAATAAACACCGCATAGAGTGGGGGTGAGGGGAGCAGGGAAGAGTCTGCAGTTAGCCCCGGGGAAGATAGTAGGAACCAGACCATGAATAGTCTTTAATAGTCAAGTGAAGGAGATTGTGGACTCTATACAAAGGGTAACACAAAGCTGTTTAAAAGGTTTTAAGTGGGGAAGACATTACTTTTACGGAACTGTCAAAAACACTGGCTTGTGGTTTAAGCTTGGTGGTTTCTTTGACCTTTCTAGTTCTAAATTTTTCATCATTGGAGTAAGAAATTTGGATCAGCCCTTTCAGATCAAAGATCCCTAATGTGAGTTTAAGAATCCTAGAAAGAAGTATTTCTCATCTGTTCTGCTCTGATTCTATTCTTTTTTTTTTCTTTTCAGACTTGGAATGTAGATTTTGTCAAGAAGCATATTTTAGTCAGTGTTTTAGAGAAAGTACTCTAATGGGACCTATGACACAGTTTTTTTAAAGTCATTTTGTCATCATAAAGTAACTGTAGATTTACAATGGAAAAAAATTTTAAATGTAGAATATGAGAAAGAAGGAGATCATAATCTTGGATGCCTTGATACTAAAGCACCTGGAATATAGCTGAGTGGAGGGTTCAGTCTGGTAAAACTGACCCCAAGGGAAATTGTGCCTGTTGGGGAAGGCGAATTCTGGAGATACAGGAATAGTCTTCAGTTTCCTGAAAAGGACTGTGTGTGGAAGTTGGAACAGAAGGCACAAATGTGGTTAATGAGTAGAGGCTGCTAGAGATACCCATTTCACCTCAGTATTGGGGAACACAAAACTAACAAGTAGAGCTGTTCATCAGAACATTGGTGAATTTCTCTCAATGCCTGCAGGCGTTCCAGTATATTGCTACATACGTTTAAGCCATATGAGGTCACTTAAGGGTATTACTGGGGAAACCCAAGCATCAGATAGAAAGTTAAATTATATGAACTTTGATCCATAATTAAGAGTTTTATTTTGGAATCTTAATTCACTTCATGTTTTGATGAACACATAATTGATCTGAAGGATAATTTAATACCTGTCTGAAAAAGAAAAGCAATTTAAGCTGCTAGGTATCTTGACTTGACATATCCATCACTCTCCTAGTTACCTGTCGTGTTGCGGGGGTGTGAGAACACTTTGAGATCTACTCTCCTAGCGAATTTTAAGTATACATTATAACTAGAGCCACCATGCTGTACATTAATTAGCTCTCTAGAACTTAATCATCACATAATGGGCATTTTGTACCCTTTGACCAATTTCCATCTTCCCATTGCCCCCAGCCCCTGGTAACCTTTCTCCTCTCCATAAAATTAACCATTTTAAAGTGAATAATTCAGTGATATTTAGTACATTCACAATGTTGTGCAGCCATCACCTCTATCTAGTTCCAGAACATTCCCCAAACCCCTGATCCATTAAACTGTTTCTCCTCGCCCCCCTTTTCCTTCCTAACTGCTGGCAACCACTGAATCTGCCTTCTGTCTCTGTGGATTGATTTATTCTGGAGATTTCATATAAATGGAATAATATAATATGTGACCTTTTGTGTTTTGCTTCTTTCACTTACCATAATATTTCTAAAGTTTGTAGCACATATCAGTATTTCATTCCTTGTTCTGGCTAAATAATATTCCACTGTATGCATATTCCACGGTTTGTTTATAAAGCATTCATGTCTGTTGGGCCTTTGGGCTGTTTCCACCTTTTGTCCATTGAGAATAGTGCTGCTTTACATGTACAAGTGCCCATTTTCCTTTTTTTTTTTTTTTTGACTATACATATCATAATTCTATGTTTAACTTTTTGAGGAGCCACCAAACTGTTTTCTACAACAGTTGAACCATTTCATATCACCACCCACAATGTATGAGGTTCCAATTTCTCCATATCCTTGCCAACACTTCTTTTTTTTTTTTTTTTTAATTTAGCCATCCTCATGGGTGTGAAGTGGTACCTCATTGTGCTTTTTAAGGTATTATTTATCATGATAAAATATATATAACATAGAATTGGCCTTTTAACAATTTCAGTTGTATGATTCTGTAGCATTAATTACGTTCACCACTTGATTTCCAAAACTATTAACACTTTTTAAAAAAAAATTTTTTTTTTAATGTTTATGTTTGAGAGACAGAGAGAAAGAATGTGAGCAGGGGAGGGGCAGAGAGAGGGAGGGAGACACAGATTCCTAAACAGGCTCCAGGCTCTAAGCTGTCAGCCCAGAGCCTGACACGGGGCTCGAACGCACGGACCGTGAGATCATGAGCCGAAGTTGGACACTCACTCAACTGACCGAGTCACCCAGGCACCCCAGCTATTACCACCTTTCATCTCCAAAACTTTTTTTACCCCCATTTCCTCCCTGCCCCCCCCCACAGGAACTCTGTACTTAATTATTAAACAGTTCTTTCCTGTTTCCCTCAATTCTCCTAATCCCTCATAATCTCTCATCTATTTTCTGTCTCTGTATTTGCCTGTTCTAGTCATTTCATATAAGTGGAATCATACAATATTTGTCCTTTTGTGTCTGGCTTACTTCACTTAGTGTAAAGTTTTCAGGAAACATCCATGTTGTGTCCATGTTGTAGCACGTGTCAGGACTTCATCCCTTTCTGTGGCTGCACACTTTCCATTTTGTGTATACACCACATTCTGTAGATGCATTCATCTGTTGTTGGAACGTTGGATTGTCTTTTGACTCCTGTGAATAATGCCGCAGCGAACATGGGTGTACAAGTATCGGAGTCCTTGTTTTCAGTTCTTTTTGGTGTATACCTGCAAGTGGAGTGCTTGCTCATACTATCCTTCTGTATTGAACTTACTGAGTAACTTATCAGCTACTGTGGAAAACTGCTGTGCTGTTTTTACAGCTGGACCATTTTATGTTTCCCGCCAGCAATGTTGTGAAAGTTCTCATTTTGTCTGCTACCAAACTAGCAATTATTTTCTGTGGTTTTTATTTTTTCTTTCTTTCTAGCCATCCTAGTAGATCTGGAGTGGTATATCCTTGCATTTCATGAATGGCTAATAATGTTGAACATTTTTCATGTGCTGGTCAGCCATTTGTATATCTTTTTTAGAGAAATAGCTACTCAAGCCCTTGGCCCATTTTTCAACTGGGTTGTTTGTCTTGCATTGGGTTGTAAGAGTTCTTTGCATATTTTGGATATCAAACCCTATCAGATACATGATACGCAAATATTTTCTCTCATTCTGTAGATCGTCTTTTGACTTTCTTGATAAGTCTTTTGCACATAAGGTTTTGATTTTGATAAAAGTCCAGCTTATTTTTTGTTGTTGTTGCTTGTCTCAAAGATCTTTTTACTTAATAAGGCACCATAAAATTCCTAAAAACATCTTTTTAAGAAAACAAACGGTTGTGTCATTTAATAGTGAATACAAACTGTTCAGTTGAATACATGCAGAATAATACAGTAGCTAAATTGAAGGCAAATTTGTATGATTTTGTTATCTTTTCTAAGCTCTGTCTTTTCTGTGAAGAAGGGTCCCATTTACCTATAAAGGATATTTTGAGATTTTTAATTAATGCTTATAAAATCTGAGAATATGCCTATAAGATTGGCAGTAAATTTTGTGAGCATACTATCTGCTTAGTAATGACATCATCTGTCTTACTAGATTTCAAGATGTTGAAAATAGTCTATTCAAATACTCCTATTATATAATTCTGTTATATAATCGGATCACCGTTTATTGTTATAAAAATCAAAGCCCCCTTGCTATCTCTGTGGTTCTTGTAATCATATATAGAGACACATAACTGAGCAGTAAGAGATCCTTACTGCTTCCAGATGTCAGGCTGTGCTTGCCTTGATGGTGAAAACTGGACATCTAGATGACTCTGGAGACAGTGGTTTTTAAACTACTCCTAGGACCAGGCCATGTTTTATTCCAGATATCCTAGTTTTCTCCTTAGAGCTTCTGTGATTTGCTGGCGAGGCTTGGAGTAACACAAAAAGCCATGCTTAGTTCAAAAACTTCCTCCTATTGCTGTTTCTGGCATTGCTATTCACAGTGGCACCTACCCTTGGCAGTTCTGGTTTTGCTTTGTAGGTCAAATGAGTCAGTAGATAAGATTTGATTTTTGCCTAAGCATTTGTGCTTTACAAACTCATTGTTTGATAAAATAAGAAACATAAAAAATTGGTGAGTGGCACTGTCTGTGGCTGGCAGGTGTTAATGAGATACTAGCCATATGTTCCATATCCACATGAGACAGATGATTGTATCCTGCTCTGTAGATTTTACTCCTTTTCTCTGCCAATAGCCTCTCAAATGTATCTCACAAAAGGCCCCAGGCAGGAGAATGTGGACAGATCAGCTCGCATCCATTGTCATGGAAAAGTAACTCAAAGGTATGCCCAAAGGATAAGATACTTGTCTCATCCATCTTTGAGCTGGAACTGTGCATTTATAAATGGCAGGGGTGTACCATGCCTTACTACAAGACATCCTGAAAAAGCCAGCACACGGTCTTTGATCGTAAAAAGTTTCAGCATCCTCAGAAAAGAGCACACCCACACCTAGAAATGCCTAATGACTGAAAAGCAAGTTACAAACAAGTGCAGATGAGAGGATACAAGCTGAATCTGTTTGGGACACTGCCAACTGTGTCTAATTATTTCCATTATTTCTTATGGAAAATGCATACCAACCTGAGAGATGAGGCACACTAGCTAGCTGAAATCACCTGTGAATTCTGGGGTCTCTACCGATTTTTCAGAGAAAGATTCATTTAACAATAAAATTTATTTCAGGTGTCTATAGTCTGTATGTTTGGATTTTTTTAACCTAGAAAGTAGTGGAAATCCTTTTTCTCACTGTCATTTCCATTGTCATCTGGTACACCCAGTAAGCAGCACAATCGCTCAGCTTAATTCTTGCCCAGCCACTGCATGAAAGCTTATGTCTCTACGGTCTATGACCCAGACTGCGCTCTTGTCTCTGAGTAGAGGTGCCCGTTCGTAGTCCACTCTCCACACTTACTTACAAGAGCCATGTGATAAAGCATAGGTAGAACTATCCGGATTTTGACTGTTTTCCCCAGAAGTTTTGACTTGTACCTCATTGCCACGTGAGTAAGTTAGCAGTGCTGAACCTGGTGTTTCTACAGACAGAAGGTTTGTCCTGTGGACAGTCAGCACAGGCCGTTTCTCTTGTCTCGCCTGCAGAGCAGCATACCTGTTTTTGTGATACAATCTTCCCGATAAAGTAGATATGTTTACCAAACCCTTATTTAGTGGAAATTTTACGAGGCTTACCTCTGGAAATTTTACACTGGAAGAAAGGGCACTGCCTTCTGACTTTCAGCAGTCTCTTGGTTGATTACCTGTCACGGTTCTGTTTTCAGTCAGGTGGCAGGTAAGTAAATACCCACCTTCTTTACATGAATGAGCTGTCCACAAAAGGTTTTTTTGTGCTGTTTAGCTATCTTAAAGTTTCATTGGAGAACTATAGGAAAAAGAAAAAGGACGAATTTGGCTTAGCATTTTTTTAATGCCAGCGGTTGTGTGAAATGAAAAATACTGGCAGTTCATTGTTTCAGAAAATAAATCTTGACACCTAAGGATAAGTCACAAGCTTCAGTAACTTTCTGGAACATTCTTTCGATGCAAACACTTGAGATATATACCAGTGTCCAGGATAGATTTCCCAGTATATTGTCTACAACAGATCTTAAATATTGCAAACTAACAGAAGTTGTTGCATAATTTTTTCTGTAATTAGATAAGAACATTCTTACTGCTGGTCTGCAAACAGTTCATAAAGATAGCTGCTGCTTAAGATAGTTCACAGTTAACAAATGTTGAGTGGTGAACTCCATTCTTCATTTTCTATAATGTAATCGTATCACCCTAAAATCCAGTGGTTTTCTCATATACAGGCCAGGGATGAAAGGTCCAAGGCCAGTAGGACAGCCCTGCCATCCTGACAAGCTGCTTCCATCTGTGGATCCAAGGAATTGTTAGAGCTCTTGCCATCTCCCTGCCAATAGGAGAAAGAAAGGGGAGGATACGCCCCCTCTCTTCTAAGGGCACTGGTACAAACTGGCATACATCACCTTTGCTTGTATCCGGACTTAGTCATATGCCCCCACCAAGCCGCAGAAAAGACCGGGGAAGATCCTTAGATGGGTATCCATGAACCCAGTTGAAATTCAGGAAGAAATCTTTATAGGGTTGTGCATCCATGACCACATCCAGTTTTAGAGCATTTCTGTTATCCCAAGAAATTCCCTCCTCTGTAGTCCATCTCCATCCTACCCTCAGACCCAGTCACCTGTAATCCCCTTTTTGTTTTTATACATTTGCATTCTCTGGAAGTTTCGTATGCATGAAGTCATCTAATGTATAGTCTTTTGTACTTGGCTTCTTTCACTTAGCGTGAGGATTTTGAGGTTCATCTCTGCCATTGCACTTATCAGTTGTTAGTTCCTTTTTGTTGCACAGTAGTATTCCACTGTATGGATAGCCCGCATTTTGTTTATCTCTTCACTAGTTGGTGGATTTTTTTACGTGTTTCTGGTGTTTAGCTACTGTGAATAATATTCCTATGAACATTTCCATACAAGTTTTTGTGTGAACATGTGTTTTCATTTTCCTTGGGTGGATGCCTAGGAATGGAATTGCTGAGTCGTATAGTAAGCTTATGTTTAATTTCTTGAGAAGCTGCCAGACTTTTCCAGAGTGGCAGTTTTTACATTCCCACCAGCAGTATACAAGGATTCCAATTTGTCCATCTCCTCAACAACCCTGGATGATGTTAGTCTTTTTCATTATAACCATTCTAGTGGGGATATAGTAACATCTCATTTGAAGGGCTTTGCTTGTTTGTTAGTTTTTTGTTTTTTTTACATTTTCCTAATGATGTTAAACATCTTTTCAGGTACTTATTAGCCAAGCCATTTATATATCTTCTTTGGTAAAATGTCTGTTCAAAGCTTTTGCCCATTTTTAATTAGATTGAAGACAAATATGTCTTCTTGTTGAGTCATGATAGTTCTTTATATGTTCTGGGTGTAAGGCCTTTATCAGATGAATGATTTATAAATGCATTCTCCCAATCTGCAGCTTTCCTTTTTATGTTCTTAATGATGTCTTGTCTTTTCTTTTTTATTTTTCCTGGTTGTTTCTTTAATTGAATGCAGACCTATTCATAGAACTAATAGATGTCTTTGGAGAGCAGAAGTTTTTCACTTGCCGATTTTTTTTCTTTCATGGATTATGCTTTTTGTGTCCTAAGAAGTCTTTGCCTAATCCAAGTCACTGCGATTTTCTTCTAGATTTTCTTCTAAATATTTTTTAGTTTTAGCTCTTACATTTAGGTCTGTGATTCATTTTTTTTGGGGGGGGGGAGTATCGTGAAATAGGATTCTACATACATTTTTTGCATAGCAATTTCCAATTACCCTAGCACCATTTGTTGAAAATACTATTGAACATACTTGGTATCTTGTCAAAAAAAATAGTTGACCAAAATAAGGGTTTATTTCTGGACTCTCAGTTCTGTATCGTTGATGTGTATAACTATCCTCACCTGGCCAGATTTTTAAGACTTTCACAGTGGGGTGCCTGGGTGGTTCAGTCAGTGAAGCATCCGACTCTTGGTTTTGGCTCAGGTCATGATCTTAAGGTTCGTGAATTCAAGCCCCCATCGGGCTCTGTTCTGCCAGTACAGAGCCTGCTTGGGATTCTCTCCCTCTCTCTCCACTGCTCCCCTGCTCATGTTCTCTCTCTCTGTCTTTCAAAATAAACAAATTTTAAAAAAAGACTTTCACAGTAATATATCTGAACTTACCTTCTTGCTTTGTCATCTAATCAAGTCAATGATGGGACCCGAAATGACCTCATAACACTTAAACATCACTGAAAATTGTGATACAGGAGCTAAACAGGCCAGATGTAAGTCCAGAAGGCAAAAAGGCCAAAACTGAAAAGGGAATTATAGTCACAAAAATGTAGTATTTGTTTTGTTTTTTGTTTTTTGTTTTTACTGTTTATTTTTGAGAGAGGGAGTCAGAGCATGAGGGGGAGAAAGACAGAGAAAGAGGGAGACACAGAATCCAAAGCAGGCTCCAGGCTCCGAGCTGTCAGCACAGAGCCATAAGATCATGACCTGAGCCGAAGTTGGACGCTCAACCGACCGAGCCACCCAGGTGCCCCAGTATTTGTTTTATTAAAGTACATGTTAACTCGTAAAATAGGTCCTTGTGCTTGCTTTCTGGGAAGGCGGTCCTGAGCAGGTGAATCATATGGCACTCAAACATATGTTATATGCAGACAGCACCCACCTCTTCCCCTCTTCCCTACACCACCCCACCCCACCCCCAAACCTTTGCCTCTTCTTGGATTTCTATGCTTCTTTCCCCTTACTTTGCTGCATTTCTATAGGGAAGTTGGTTTTACTTGAATGATTCATGTTTAGGGGGAAAAATGAACATACCCTTAAAATTTGTTTCAACTCCTCCTGCAAGGAAAAAAAAATAAATGAAGAAGGCAGATGTAAACAATAGCAGCCAAAAAGGACAGGTTAACAAAGAGATCTAAACAGAGAGTGGCTTCAACAGGAACGATCTTCATTTTCCTCTTCAGTATCAGTCTGAGTGTACGCAGTCCAAATTGGCTGTGATGGCTATGTTGAAATCTGGAAACCAGACTCAGGAGTCCTATCTTGTCGCTGGCCATCTTTAGGGATGTTGCCCTCGTGTTCATGGTCACATACGATAACCACCACATTTTCTAGGGCTATAATCTAGTTGGAGGGAAGGATGAAAATTGGAAAGGGAGAGCATACCTCTTCCTTTGAAGGAACTTTCACTTATCAATTTTATTGAGTCTGTTGGCCCAAACTTGTTATTGGCCATACCTAGATACACAGAAGGCTAGGAAGTGTAATTTGAAGGCTATGCACCTGGCTTAAAAATGTATTACTAAAAAACAAGGGGAGAGCACATAGTTAGAGGCAATTAGCAGGTGATACCTCCAATTATATTTATATTAAGTATAGTTATATACATGTCAGAAGGTGAACATTGAGCAGCTACATTTGAGGCACTGTTGAGGGATTGTGAAGGTTGCCCTCAGTGAGATTTCCAGAAATTAACTATTGGTGGTGGGAGAAGCAATCATGTTTTATGTCTTAACAAATTTGTTCCAGGGGCACCTGGGTGGCTTCTTAAGCGACTGACTCTTGGTTTCAGCTCAGGTTATGATCTCACGGTTGGTAGGATGGAGCCCTGTGTCGAGCTGTGTACTGACAGTTTGGAACCTGCTTGGGAGTCTCTCTCCCTGCCCCTCCCCTGCTCACTCACATATGCTCTCTCTCTCTCAAAATAAAGAAAGAAAGAAACTTAAAAAAAATTTGCCCCAAACTAAAATGCTGTTTCTGTTTTTCAAACACAACCAACCACTGAAGATCTAAGTTGCACCATTTACAGTTTTTTGAGCTGTCTTGTTGGTAATTCTTTACTTTAAAAAAAAAAAAACACAACATTCATTTATCTACCTCATGTATTTTTTATTTTTGTAGCCATTGTCTCCATTTTCCTATTTTATGACTGATCAAGTCTTCGTTTTTTTTAAAGTTTATTAATTTTTATTTTGAGAGAAAGTGAGCAAGTGAGGGAAGGGCAGAGAGAGAGAGGGAGAGAGAGAGAGAAAATCCCAAGCAGGCTCCACGCTGTCAATGCAGAGCCCAACTCAGGGCTTGAACCCACAATCTGTGAGATCATGACCTGAGCCAAGACCAAGAGTCAGTCACTTAACTGACTGAGCCACCCAGGGGCCCCAGCCACTGAAGTCTTCTGATGCCCTGTCTTAAACCTGAGTTGATGTATGATGGGAGCAGTTGTATGTTTAAGATATCTTTATGATTCTTTAATTTAAACTCCCCATTTTTGGCTATGTAATGTGAAGCAAATGAGGAAACATTTCTCTAATGGCTTAACAAGGAAGGAGAAAAACCCTTAATTTCTGAGTGGGGAAATATTATTTGTGGAAAAGTAGTTTGTGGGAAAAAAAACTGTAATCAAAAGTTTGTGTTATTGCACCTGACTTTAGGATCCCCCCAATTTTTTTTGGCCACGTTGTGCCTTTCCTTCTGGAATTGTAAGTGGAACCCATACTTGTACCTGTTTATACTGTGACGTAGATATTGTTACAGAGAACACACCAGAGCCTTTCTCACTGGTAAGCAAACAATGCCTTGTGAATCTCTGAGCTATGGAGAAACCCCGTAGCTTTACCTGCAGATGCTGTCTGTCTCGTTGGAGAATAAATTTTTGCTGGTTGTTTTTATTTCCCCCACAAAACAAAAACAAAAAACAGACAAACAAAAGACGATTATTGAGTACCTGTCATGTGCCAGGGATAGTAGGATAAATTGTCTATATTCAGAAGTATAATTATGTTTGGCCTTAGAGAACATGTAGAATGTCCTGAAATGTTGAAGTTTGAACAATAGCAAGAGACGGTAAGAGGCTTTTACAATATAGAACTGTATTATGAAGTAATTGTGTTTGTGAAAGAGCCCAGGACTGGAAGTGAAGAGGCTTAAGTGTGTGTCCCAGATCTGTCACTCGTCAGGTAACTGTGGACTGGCCTCAATTTCTTCATCTTTAAAATTAGGGGATTCATTATATGCTTTCTATGGTCTTCTTTGTGTCTGTGCTTCTCTAGCTGTTGATATCTATGGTGTATATGTTATATATGGACTATATTGTGTGTTATGTTATTTTTAGTCTTTATGACTCAACAAGTCTATAGTTTCGTTTGTTTTGTTTTGAATGTTTATTTATTTTTGAGAGAGAGCACAAGCAGGGGAGGGACAGAGAGAGAAAGGGAAACAGAATCTGAAGCAGGCTTCAGGCTCTGAGCTGTCAACACAGAGCCCGATACGGGGCTTGAACCCACAAACCATGAGATCATGACCTGAGCCGAAGTTCGACGCTCAACTGACTGAGCCACCCAAGCGCCCCTATGTTTCTATAGTTTTGATTTTCTATAATCTATAGTTCTAGCATATCTATTACAAACCACTCTAAAACATAGTATCTTAAAACAATGACCATTATGCTCACAGATTCTGTGTGTCTAGAATTCAGACAATACCTAGTAGGCATGGCTTTATCTCTGCATCATAGCATTCTGGGGCCTTATCTGGAAAGACTCAAACAGCCGGAGGAGACTTGAAAGACTAAGGGCCAGAATTATACGAAGGTTCTTCACTCTTAGTCAGATGCCTAGAATGGAATGTCTCAAAATAGGGCTCAGCTGGGATTGTTGAATAAAAAACCTGCTTTGGATTTTCAATTTAGGTTTCCTCACAGCATGGTGACCTGAGTGTCTTGCATGGCCACTCAGGACTCTGGGAGCTAGTGTTTTCTAAGAGCAAGGTTTTATCTTATGAGATGATTGAAAAATTTTAGTAGAATAAAAAATTTAAGGGGCTGCTGGGTGGCTCAGTTGGTTAAGTGTCCGACTCTGGATTTCAGCTCAGGTCATGATCTCGTGGTTCATGAGTTCGAGCCCCTCATTGGGCTCTGCACTGGCAGTGTGGAGCTTGCTTGGGATGCATTCTCTCTCCCTCTTTCTGCCCCTCCCCAGCTTGCTCTCTCTCCCTCTCCCTCTCTAAGTAAATAAATAAACTTAAAAAAATGTTTTAATAAAAAAAGAATAAAAAACTTAATTATTTTTAATACCAAATACATGAAACATGTTAAATGTAAAGTAAGTGGGGTTATAAAAGTTTACTTGAGGCTACCAGGACATTAAAACTATCATTTGTTGAGTGTATTCTGTATGGTAGGTGTTGTTCCACAAGTACTTTCGGGGATTATCTCATTTATTCTTTACAACAACGTTAAGC
This sequence comes from Panthera uncia, assembly GCF_023721935.1. Classification (NCBI taxonomy): domain Eukaryota; kingdom Metazoa; phylum Chordata; class Mammalia; order Carnivora; family Felidae; genus Panthera; species Panthera uncia. The sequence continues at coordinate 16,424,933 of NC_064813.1, forward strand.
AGAAACCAGGGCTTAGTCAGCTTAAGCAGCTTGTCCGGGTCATAATGCTGATAAGCCACTGAACCTCTGACTCAAAACAGATCCAACTCCAGTATTTGTGGCTTTAGCTACTATTGTGGGCTGAATTGTGCCCTCCCTCCCTAATTCACATGTTGAAGTCCTAATCCCTACTACCTCACAATACGGCTATATTTGGAGACAGGGTCTTTGGGTAATTAAGCTTATATGAAGTCATTGGAATGGATCCTAATCCAATATGATGGGTGTTCTTGAAAGAAGAGATTAGGACACAGACAGGGGGGAAGACACAGGGAGAAGATGGCCATCCACATATAGACCCAGGAGGGAGGCCTCCAAAGAAACAACCGTGCTAACACCTTGATCTTGGTCTTCCAGCCTCCACAACTGTGAGAAATACATTTCTATTGTTTAAGCACCCCAACCCCCGTCATCCATGGTACTTTATTATGGCGGCCCTTTGCAAAGACTAGTATTACCACTAATGATATTATAGTAATGTGTGTTTTTGTTGTTTTTTAATTTATCACTCTGTCCTTTTTTAAACTGAGATATTATTGGCATATAACTGTTCATTTTAGGTGTAGTACCACATACTGATTTGATCTGTGTGTATATTGTGAAATGGTCACCACCATATCACATCCATCCACATGGACTACACATACTTACAGATTTTGTTCTTGTGGTGATGTGTTTGTATCAGCCTGCTTTCAGGCTGTCTTTCAGATTGTCCTGTCCCTTACAGAGATATTGTCAGCAAAATCCATAATAAAATATTTCTTCTCTGGTTATATTTTCATCAATTTTTATATGAATCTCAAGCTCCTTCTTATCACAATCACTTGTGATACAATAAAGATGTACAGTGGCACCTGGGTGACTCAGTTGTTTAAGTGTCCTACTTCAGCTCAGGTCATGATCTCACAGTTCGTGGGTTCAAGCCCCACGTTGGGCTCTATGCTGATAGCTCAGAGCCTGGAGCCTGCTTCAGATTCTGTTCTTCTGTTCTCCCTCTCTCTGCCTCTCTCTCTCTCTCTCTCTCTCTCTCTCTCTCTCTCAGAAATAAATAAACATTAAAAAAATTTTTTTGTAAAGATGTACAGTTCTTCAAGGTAAAAATACATTCTCTTAGGCATACTCTTACCTATAAGATAAAATTAGCATTCTTCCCTTTTTTGCAATGCAAACATCAGTATCCCCTAAGGGCATTATTTTCTGCAAAGGTCAAGGTTTAATTAAGATTATTTCAGAGTAATCCAGAAATTAACATGAAAGTCTCTGGTCTTAACAGCTAGTTATCAGCTGCTAAGAGCTGTTCAAATATTAGAACTGGAAATTAGACTTCATCAAAACAGCATTTATCACATGATTCATACTCCGTCATGTCTAAATTTTTTGTCTTGTTTTATATACATCAGTCTTTCCTCTGTAGTGAGCTTCCTAAAGATACATCCTTTTGAATCATCCGATTGGTAAAATGTAAAGCAATGCTTTTGCAGGTGGGCACTAAATGCCTATTAAACTGGATGCAGATTTAGACATCGTGTTACATTTTCCCCCTAAGCCCCACAATTGGAACGCTATTGAGATCAATATGGGAAAGACATTTATTTTCAGTACTTGCATGTTGTTTTATTGCATTTACTCTGCCTTTCACTTTCGTTTTGTTCATTTATTTATTTTTGAGAGACAGAAAGTGCGAGTGAGGGTGGGGCAGAGAGAGGGGGAGAGAGAGAGAATCCCAGGCGGGCCCCACACTGGCAGCACAGAGCCGACGTGGGGCTCAAACCCTTGAACTGTGAGATCATGACCTGAGCCAAAGTTGGACGCTTAACTGACGGAGCCACCCAGGGCCCCCTGCCTTTCAGTTTTTAAACCTATCTTTTCCTGACATGCTCTTCAGATAGCAGCACTCTCTCCCAGCACTGCTTTTTTTTTTTACCAGGGAGTTTAGGAATATAACCTACTCATGGGTTAGGAGAGAAATATTTCTAACTAAGGACCAGGAGGTTGATCATTTTGTCATTTTGACCATTCGGTCTCCTCCAGCTGAAAAAGTAAATGACAACATTATTCCTAGAACCAGAATGCATGCATATGAGTCACGTTTCTAGTATACTAAAACCTTTCGTTTTCTGGTAAAGAAATCTGTTGTAGTGGTTAGAAGTATGGACTCTCTCCGGGTTCAAATCCTTTCTGTGCCACTTACTAGCTGTGTGGCAAATCGGCTGAGCCTTGCTGTACCTCAGTTTCCTGTTCTGTGAAATGTGGACAATAAGAGACAATGTCTGTGGAGTTACGAGAACAAAATAAGGTAAAACATGTTATTTGCTTCAACAGCACATGGCACATGGGAAAGACACAGCAAATGCTAGCCCTTATTATCATTACCTCTGTCTTTGGCTATTTGGATATTGGAAACACCTGAAATCACCTTTAAGGTGGATGTGTTTGTGTACCATGTAAGTCACTGAATGTTTATCAGATAACAGTTAAAAATGTATGAAGTGTGTGTGGAGCGTTTATAGAACAGGTGACTTTTTTCAAAGACAATAACAGGTTTGAAAGACTTGGTTTATTATAAGAATATGGTACCTCTAAACGGTTTTCACAGCTAAATACTACACAGTGTTTTTTTCGTGTTTATTTATTTTTGAGAGAGAGACAGAGAGAGAGAGTGGGGGTAGGGCAGAGAGAGAGGGAGACTCAGAATCCGAAGCAGGCTCCAGGCTCTGAGCTGTTAGCACAGACCCCGATGCAGGGCTCGAACTCATGAACCATGAGATCATGACCTGAGCTGAAGTTGGACGCTTAACCAACTCAGCCACCCAGGCGCCCCTAAATTCTGCACAATTTTAAGGTTCTAGAACCTTCCCAGTGAACAAGAGCTAAAAGCCTTACCCTTGGTGCCATGTCTGGATAAATGACATGTAGTCAGGTTACATAATACATTAATCATTTGAGTGCATTCTATCTAAACAAAGACTCAGAAGTCTGCTGTGTGGTTGTATACTTTGTTACCTTTAAGGTTGAATCAGAAAAGTATTTAGTCAAAACTGATATTACCAAGTGGTTTCACTGGGAGTTGCAAATGTGACTGAGCTATCATACCTGGGTCAGAGGCACCTAAGGCTTCTAAGGGGTTCACTTTCAAACTATGGGACAGTCCAGTGAGTTTCATAAGAAAGGTACAAAATACTATGGGAATCTGGCAAAGAGGAAAGAGCATTTTTCTCATCGCAGAATCAGGAAGTAGGGATTTATGGAGTGAAAATAGCATTGATGGAGAACTCTAATGGATGATTTTGGTTCCAGCTTCCCAGAAAATTGAGGGTAATCAGATGCTGCTTCAGTACATTTTTCTACTCCTAACATACCTTATTTTCTCCAGGTTCAGAGAATGACTTGTTCCCCTGCTACTCAACTTAATTCCTTCAACCTTGCACCCAGTCTGGTCTCTGCTTCTCTTCCCCAGAGCCTTGCACCAAGGGGTAATCTCTGGCAAAACAGTTTCAACGTCTCTTCTGGTGACTCATGTCTTTATCAAATTAAGAATAACTGGTCAGAAAGTTCTTGGGCCCCCTCATGCTGATATCTGCTCTCTCTGTCTCCCCTTCCCTTAAAGACAAACTCTACCAATGAAGAGTTTATATTTGTCTCAGCTTTTTCTGCACACTTAAAACAAAATTCTTTTTCTGGGGTGCCTGGGTGGCTTAGTCGCTTAAGCATCCAACTCTTGATTTTGGCTCAGGTCATGATCTCACAGTTCATGGGTTCAAGCCCCACATCGGACTCTGTGCAGACAGCACAGAGCCTGCTTGTGATTCTGTCTCCGTCTCCTTCTACCCCTTTCCCACTTGCTCTCTATCTCTGTGAGCACAGGTTTGCTCATAAATAATGAGCTCATAAATATGTTCATAAATAAATGAACATTTTTTTTAATTATGAGAAAAATTCTTTTTCTTTATGAACTGTTTCAAAAACAGAATTATGGAATAAACACCCAAGTATTTGTGCCCAAATTAATAAATATTAATGTTTTGCCATATTTATTTGAGATCATTTTTTTAAGAATTGAAACAATGCCAGTAGAGTTAAAAATTCATTTACCTTCACTCACTTTATACTCTCTTTCTCCAGAGTTTTCTATGGCCCTCCCCAATTGGCACATATTGATACCATTAACTTTTTAATACTTTTAGTACATTCTAATAAGAGCTAATAGTTCTGTGGCACTTACTATGTATCAGGGACTGTGCTAAGCACTTGGCATACACTGTATTAGTTGGGGTTCTCCAGAGAGACATAAAACCAATCAGATATATAGAGAAAGAAGAGAGAGGTTTTTTGTTTTAAAGGAATTGCTCACATGATTGTTGAGGCTGGTAAGTCTGAAGTCTATAGGGCAGGCTGGCAGGCTGAAAATTGAGACCAGAGTTAATGTTGCAGTCTTGAGTCTTGCAGGATTTAAGCTAAAACTCATGCAGGACTTCTACATTGCAGTCTTTAGAATTCTTTCTCTTTTGAGAAACCTAAGTCTTTATTCTTTTTTTTTTTTTTTTTAATTTTGCAATGGTTGTTTATTTTTTTTTTTTTCAACGTTTTTTATTTTATTTTTGGGACAGAGAGAGACAGAGCATGAACAGTGGAGGGGCAGAGAGAGAGGGAGACACAGAATCGGAAACAGGCTCCAGGCTCCGAGCCATCAGCCCAGAGCCTGACGCGGGGCTCGAACTCACGGACCGCGAGATCGTGACCTGGCTGAAGTCGGACGCTTAACCGACTGCGCCACCCAGGCGCCCCAATGGTTGTTTATTTTTGAGAGAGAGAGAGAGAGAGAGAGACAGTCTGAGTGGGAGAGGAACAGAGAGAGAAGGAGACAGAATCTGAAGCAGGCTCCAGGCTCTGAGCTGTCAGCACAGAGCCCCATGTGGGGCTCAAACCCACCAACCGCGAGATCATGACCTGAGTTGAAGTTGGTTGCTTAACTGACTGAGCCACCCACCCACCCCAAGTCTTTACTCTTAAGGCCTTCAACTGACTGGCTCATTTTCATAATGGATTGACTTTTTTCTCCTAGTTTATATAGGTATTTATATATTAATCCTTTACTGGTTATATTTGTTACACATATTTTTCAGTTTTTTCTTATCTATATGAACTTAGGGCTTTTTTTTTTTTTAATGTTTATTATTTATTTTTGAGAGACAGAGACAGAGCACAAGCAGGGGAGGTACAGAGAGAGAGGGAGACACAGAATCCAAAGCAGACTCCAGGCTCTGGGCTGTCAGCACAGAGCCCCGATGCAGGGCTCGAACTCACAAACTGTGAGATCATGTCCTGAGCCGAAGTTGGACGCTTAACCGACCGAGCCACCCAGGCGCCCTTCTATGAATTTTGTTTATGGTGTCTCTGTTTGCCAGAATTTCTAATTTTAATGAGTTGTTATCAATCTTCATTCACTCATTAATTCAATAAATATTTATTAAGTACTCTACTAGGCACTGTTATACTATGGGAATATGGTAGTAAATAGAAGAGGCAAAAGTCCTTGCTCTCATACAACTTACGTTTACTTGAAGACAGGCAGTAAATGCACTAAGCCAAACTATAGAGTATATTACAAGATGGTATGGAAGAAACAGAACAAGGGCAGGACAATCAGTACTAGGAGGGGCACAGTGTTACGTGGGTGGTGAGGGTAGATTCCACCGAATAGGTACATTTGAGCAAAGACTTGACTGGGGCAAGGGAGTGACCCCCGTGCCTCTACAGAAGGGAGAGTGTTGCAGGGACAGGAGACAGCCAGTGGAAGGGCCAAGGCAGGAGCAGGACGGGTACACTGGAGAACAGCCTACACTGAAGTTCAGTGAGCTGGGGGTGAGAAGCTTGATGAGCTCGAGGAAACCAGAGAGAAAACCGCTGGGGAAGAGAGAGCCAGATGGAGCAGAGCCTTGCAGGCCTTGGCATTTGGTTTCTATTTTTGTTTTGTGATTTGTGCCTTTGGGCTCTTATTTTAGATTTCTTCCTTACCCAGAAGTCATAGATGATGAAGACGAAGATGGTGGCTAATATCTATTAAGTATTTACTGTGTGCCAAGCACTTTGTAAAACTGACTTTTGTAGATTTTCGTGGAGATGACATTTTTTAAAATATTTATTCATTTATTTTTGAGAGTGGAAGATATCTGTGCACGCGGGGGAGGGGCAGAGAGAGAGAGAGAGAGAGAGAGAGAGAGAGAGAGAATCCCAAGCAGGCTCTGTGCAGCCAGTGCAGAGCCTGACCTGAACCCACGAACCATGAGATCATGACCCGCGCCAAAATCCAGAGGCAGACGCTTAACCGACCCAGCCTCCAATACGCCCCGTGACAATGTTCTGTATATAAAATTTTCGGAATATTTATTTTTCTCACTTAGCTATTCAGTTTCTGTGCAAATTATTTCTTTTATAGTGTGGGGGAACCTAATTCTTTTCCTCTTTTTGCTAGCCAGTTGTCTGACCTCCCTTTCCTTCTCGGTTTGTAATAACACCATCTTAGTTTTATACCAAGTCCCATGTACCTGGGCCTGTCTCTGGGCCCTTTCATTCTGTTCTGTTGGTCTATGTGTGTGTCCTTGAGCTGGTACGACACAATTTCAATTAGCAGAACTTACTCTAAATCTTGGATATTTAGGAGAACAAATGCCTCTTCTTTTATATTTGTTTAAAATTTGTTTGACTTTTCCTGGTCCTTTGCTCTTCAAGTATGAATTTTTTGGATGAACTTATCGAGGCTTATGTGAACAAATCCTTTGGGATATTGAGCAGAATTGTGTTGAATTTATAAATGAATCTTGGAAGAATTGATGTGTCAATTCTATTGGGAGTCCTTTCACCTTCATTTAGGTCCTCTTTTATGTTCGTTAACAAAACTAAAATCTTTTTCTCACAGAGGCTTTTTGTTAGGTTTATTTCCAGAGAACTTATAGTTTTTGTCGCAAGAAGAAACAGAGTTTGGTTTTATTTACATTTTTTATTTGGTTGCTGCTAGTGTATAGACCTCTATTGATTTTATAAGTTGACCTTGGGTTTTAACAAACTCGTTAAAGTCTCCAAGTCATTTCATTCCATTATCCATAGGTTATTTTAGATGTCTCTAATTAAATTATTAATCATCCGTAAATGACAATTTTTTTGCCTTCGTCTCTAATTTCTAAACTCTATATTTATTATTTTCTCTTATCTATTTCATCAGTCTGAACGTCAACGATAGCTATTCCCAGAGCCATAATAACAAGCATCCTTGTCCTGTCTCTGGCTTTAAAGGGCCTGTTGATCAGGATTCACCATTAAATGTTATGTTTGCTCTAGGTCTTACATCGATAGCTTTTGGTGGGTTTAAAACACTCTTTTCCATTACTAACGTGCTAAGTTTTAAAAATAAATTGGTGGGTGCTTAATGCTATCAGTTGCTTTTGTGCATCTGTTTACATGATTTTATGATTTATCTTCTTTAATATGTGAATGTCAGGAATATTTTTTCTTATTTAATAATATTTTAAATAATTAATAAAATGACACGGCTCAAAATCCAAACTGTAAAACTGACTTTATCCTCCAAACCTACTCTTTGTTCTCACTTCCTGTTTTTAAAGAATGATACCATCCAGGCAAGAAACTCAGGAGCTGGTCTACGCATTGCTCACATCTATCTACTCAGTGACCAAGCCCTGTCCATTTTCTGCTTCTTAACATTTGTCCCTCACGTCTCTCTCTCTCTATATATATATATGTATATATATATTGGTGGCTCAGTTGGTTGAGCATCCAGCTTTAGCTTAGGTCATGATCTCGCGGCTTATGAGTTTGGGCCCAGCTTCAGGCTCTATGCTGACAGCTCAGAGCCTGGAGCCTGCTTTGGATTCTGTCTCCCTCTCTTTCTCTCCCCGTCCTCCACTCATGCTCTGTCTGTCAAACATAAATAAACATTAAAAAATTTTTTTTAATTGAAATACAATGTAATGCATTTATAATGGGTTGTTTATAGCATGGACATGAGGAAATAGGACCAACTTACTGTATATAAGTCTTGTGTCTGACTTTTACTAAAAGATTTCCCCATGGTATACCTGAGTGTGGGTGAAAATTGGTTATGTTAATATGTGAGGTTGACGGTAGCTATTAAGTATCTGATTATAGTAGTAGGTGGTTGGAGCAGCCAGGATAGAGTTAGGTTTCTAAACCAGTGTTTTATGTAGAAAGGACTTAAATCCAAACCTGAATTTATTGTGGTGGCACTGCCATAATGATACCCAAAGGTGTTAATGATAGATGCACTAAAAACCCCTTTTTATTATGGAAATAATCAAACACAAAAGTAGAGAGGAGTACCACGAATATCCATGAACTCCTCACCCAGCCTCAATAACCATCAGTCTCTTGCTTTTCTTGTTTCATTTCTCCTCCAACTTTTCTTGCTCAAATGTTGAATAAGAATTGGAGACCTCTCATTTCACTCATAAGTAGTTAGGTGTATATCTTAACCAATAGGGTCTTTAAAATTATAACCATGATATTGATATCATACCTACTAAAATTAACAATAATCTAATGGTACATTTTTTGAAATTCAAATGAATATGAAACAACAAAAGTCCAACTAAAGGAATTTATCAGGTTCCAGCCTACCACATGGGGAATAGTTTGGTTTTTTGTTTAACCCCCAAGTTCAGTGGGTTTTTTTTGTTTTTATTTTAACTAGAAACATTTAAAAACCATCCCACCATTTTTTTAAATAATTAAAACAATGGCAAAATAACTGGGGCACCCGGGTGGTTCAGTCAGTTAAGCGTCCGTCTCTTGATTTCAGCTCAGGTCACAATCTCACAGTTTGTGGGTTCAAGCCCCGCTTCGGGCTCTAAGCTGGTGGTGTGGAGCCTGCTTGGGATTCTCTCTCTCTCTCTCTCTCTCTCTCTCTCTCTCTCTCTCTCTCTGCCCTCCCTTGCTCGCACTCTGTCTCAGAAATAAATAAACTTAAAAAAGATAATGACAAAATAAGTAATGTGGCTGTTCTTAATGCCTACCTTAGTTTATTGTCAGGGTACTTCACAGTAAACTGGGCCAAGCTCTGAGTGGTTGGAGTGAATGTATATGTCCAGTGAAACTCAGTATTTTCTTATGTAGGATGAACATTTCCCATTTCTTTGAAAAAGGAAAACTGGTAAGATGTCTTTTGCATTATATTTTACAAATGAAATTCAGAATCCCTAGTGCTAATGTTAAGTTTGTTATTCCAATATGCTGGTGCTAAGCCTAACTTTTAATTCTTAGGATAAGGGAAGTCATTTCTTATGGCTTCTAACAGATAATACTTTTTTCACTGATCCTCTTTCAGGGATTTTCTTTGTGAGGCTTTTCAAAGTTACTAGGAGCCAGTGCTTTGAGCCAAGTCAAAGCTTGCTTCTGCCCTGGCAAGATTTAAATGTTTTATAAAAAAGAGATTAGGGAAGACAGCTATTGCCGTGCATTTTACTCAGCTATACTGAACCATTAATTGTCTCCGCCAATTGGAGTACCTCTGAGGGGCGGAGGAAGGCAGGGAGTTTTTGTGTCTGTATACTGTATAGCTCTTTATGCTCTTTGCAGTACTTTAGATGTACATCCATCTGGTCTACTAACCATCCGGTCTACTAGGCATTATAAGAAATAAAAAGATGGCTCCTATTTACACCAGAAGTCTTCATTAGTATTTAACTTTAAAGACCCATTTCAGTCTATTGTTTCTTATTACTTCCTGGCCAAGGCTACAGTCATGTGGCAGAAATATCATGTGAAGGACTACAATGGTAGCCCCTTTTGTTGAAGACATGGTCTGCCTCCCATCTTGTGTCCAGGTGTAGATTTTTAAGACTTGCCTTCTTACTACTAATATAAGATTTAGAGTATAAAACAACTCTCCTTACACTCATCATGTTTTTTTTTAAGTGCATGGTTCTTTTCCTACCCAGTGACGTTCTGAGCCATCAATGCTCAAATTCTGTTAAGTGCACTCTGAACGATAGATAGGCTGGTAGATAGTAAACAGGGTGGAATTGGCAGACTATAGAAAGGACCCAGAGAAATCATCTGGTACTTCTCCTTTCTCCATGTAGGATTATATCAAACCCCCCCCCCCAAAAGTCCATCCTTTTCTGCAAAATTTCAAAGAGGAATATTTGTTCACTTATTTAAAAGGATTTTTTAAAAGATGAACTCTGAGCCAGCCTCTGTATTCAACTCTCTCTTTTTAGCCACCACCTTCAGTCTGGAATAGTTTCTCAGTCTTACTTTGGCTTTTATAAGCGTGATACTTTCAAAGATTGCAAGCTAGTTATTTAGTAGAATGTCTCTCAATTTGAGTTTGTCTGATGGTTCCTCATGAGTAGATTCGGGATATACATGTTTGACCAGAATATATCCTAGAGATGATGCTATATTTTTCCTGTTGTATCCATTCTATTAGATGGAGCATGAGTTTGATTTGTTTCATTAGTGGTGATGCCCAATTTGATATTTTGAATAAAGGTGGTTGCTGCCAGGGTCTTCATGCAAAGTTGCTCTATTCCTCTTTGCAACTAGTAAGAATTTTCTGGGGAGGTACTTTGAAATTATGTAAATATGCCATGCCTAATCAGTTTCCATTTATTTCATTTTTACCTATATGGACTCAAGCTTCCCTATTATATTCAATATTGTATTTTGTTACAATCACTATTTTAATGCTGAAATTACCGCTTTTTTGGTCTTTGGGAGCTCCTTCAATATGGTTTCTCTGTCCTTCGGACGTGTTCCCATTATTCTTTGGGCACAAGTTGCTTTTGAAACAGCAAGATATTCCAGGCTCTTTTTGTACTTTCTTGTTTCTAGCCTTGGAACCAGGTATTTCTCCAAGCAGCCCTGGTTCCTTTTAATAGAAGATGCTATTTAGAAACCATGATCTTTGGAGTAGATGTGCTCACCAGGGAGGTGTCATTACCTGTAGGCCCACTCAGCAGGCAGAGCTAAGGAACACACGCACATACACACACACACACACTTGCAACTGTATTACTAACTATGTACCTGAAAACTCTTGACCCTGTGTCATTATCTCCACTGCCAATCCAGTACTACAGTGTTCATTCTGGTTTTCTCTTTCCATTATTGTAACTCCCTTCTCTGACTTTGAGGAGTCTGAATCCTTAACTTATTTGCTCAATCCCCTTGTATGTACAAGTCTGCCATTTCTGCTGTTCTCCCCTCCCCCGCCTGTGCCTTATGTGAATGTCTTCCTCACCCTGCTCAGGCTCTAATTGTCAAATTGTACCCCGCTCCTGGATGTTTTCCACTAGGGCTCTAACACACCCATGCCAGGCTTCCTTTCCATGTAAATACCCTCCTCACCCTTTTGAGCTCTAATGTTCCACACAGGACCACCCCCTTGGTTGGTTACCACCCTCACTTTGCTTGGTTACCACGTTGCTTGGGCCCAGTTTACCCATTCTAGGCCACCCTACACTGTATTTTCATGGGTTTACAGGAAAGGAAATTGGATGACTGACAAGTACTCAAGAGTTTGCCTAATGAAATGGAAAATAGAGCAGAAGTTCTCCAAATGTGTTTCCTAGACCCAGAGTATCAGCATCCCTTGGGAACTTCTTAGTAATGCAAATTTTTAGGCCTCATCTCAGCCCTACAAGAAAAAGCTCTGGGAATAGCACCCAACAGTGTATGCTTTAAGCCGCCAGGAGATTCTGGTGCACAGTAGTGTTTGAGACCCATTCCACTCTACATCCTGGCTATCTCTTGCATAATGAAGGTTCCCTGATTGTCAAATGTGCCTGGGGACCATTTTTAGGGTTTTGGAGCCATCTCAGCATTTTTGGCCTTTCATCGGGGTCAGACTGGAATATTTAGTTCAGTTTACCAACTTTGGAAAGCCCAGTCCTCCAGGGAAAATTATGAACTTGTAGAAGAATTAAACTCTGTCGTTTTGATTTAGAGACCTTTTTATTAAGGCCTAACAGAAATAGTTGAAGCAGGGATCAGAAATGGTAATAGCAATATCAAAGCAACAGAGCAACACCTCTGTTTTTGTTTATTTTAAGCTCACTTACATATGCTGTAAGAATGTAGATTAATGAGCTAGTGGTCTCTTATACTGGGTATGTTTTCTGCAGTTATCAAAAATATGTTAGGCATCCCTGTACACTGGTGGTGGGAATGTAAATTAGTGCAGCCACTATGGAAGAAAGTATGGAGGTTTCTCAAAAACTTAAAAATACAACTACCATATAGTCTAGCAGTACCACTTCTGGGTATACATTCAGAGGAAATGAAAATGGGATCTCAAGGAAAAGATCTGCACTCCCGTGGTTATTGTAGTCTTATTCACAATAGCTGAGATAGGAAAGTAAGTGTCCATCAATGGATGAAGAAAAAAGATGCACTGTATATAATGGAATAATATTTAGCCATGAGAAAGGAGATCCTGCCATTTGCATATACATGAATGACCTTGGGGGCATTATGCTAAGTGAAATAAGTCAGAGAAAAGCCTATAATATATTATCTCACTTACATGTGGCATCTAAGAAAGCCAAATTCATAGAAACAGAAGGGAAGGGTTACCAAGGACGCGAGGGTGGGGGAAATGGAGAGATGGAAGTCAAAGTATTCAAACATCTAGTTGTAATATGATTAAGTTCTGGAAATCCAGTGTACAACGTGGTGACTGTAGTTAAGAGTGTTGTATTATGCACGTGAAAGTTACTAAGAAAGTTCTTAAATCATTCTCACCACAAAAGAAACGGTAATTATGTGAGATGATGGAGGTGTTAGCCAATGCAGCAGTGGTTAATCACACTACAATATACACATAATCCCAAATCAACATGTACAGCTTCAACTTACACAGTGTTATGTGTCATCTATCTCTCAGTAAGGCTGGTGGGGGTGGGGAATAAAGTCTGTGACATGTCCTAGAATGTTGAAAATATGTGCTTCACATATTTTGACTTCTCTTGACATGGAGGTTTACATTTCAAGTGAATAAGGTTGTGGAGTAAAACAATTTGACAAGAAAATCTTTTTTTCTTGAAAGGCATGAAAATATCAGCAGAAAAGACTGTATTTATACTAGAGAACAAAGCATAGTCAGTTTAGTGTTGTGACCTTCATTCACCTCAATGGAATTAGCCAAGAACTCTGTTCTCTGTTTAGATTCCTGGGCCAGATGTATTCTGGGCCCTTTAGCTTTTCGATCAGCAAAAAAGGATAGTTTTGACACAGTACCTGAATTAAAAATATTTTTAATTCAAGTTAAAAGTTCCCTTGAATTAAAACTGATTTCCCTTCTTAAAAGTTGATTGATATTTCTGGTTTTCACTTTCTTTGTTGTCAAAAAAGGCGTTTTTACCGTTTTTCACGAAATCTTTGTACATGTTTCTGGGCTCTCCGTTTTGAGTGCATGTGAATAACAGTTTTGAAAATACCTAGTTATGATACCTTTGACTTTTTTTGGACTAGAAACAACAGCTATATAAATGTCTACCCACTCAAATTTACAAAGTCTAGAAGATGAATGAAGTCACTTAATATGGATTTTGACTTAATTTTGTCTAGTCCTTACATATTTGTATTTGTAAATAATGGTCTATAGTAGTGAGGGGTGGGGGAGGAGAGTTAACCATGTATTTTTTTATAAGATTAATTGTAAAATAGCAATGCTTCATTTACAAAACCAGATATCTGACAGACTCTGTCTTCTTCATAAATGTTGGTATTACCAGTACCTGGTACGAGGTGATAAGTGGATTCTCAACACATGCTTCTTGCTAAACGGAGTTAGACTTATGTGAATCACCAGTGAAAACTGGATATCCTAACTTGGAGCCTCTGTAGTTCATTCTCATAATCTCGTTTTGGAAATATCACCTTGGAGACTGTGGTAAGAACAAGAGACCCATTTAGGCCCCAAAGGTCTTTGCTAATAGTCCGCCTTATCTTGTTGGCTAATGCTCCCGACACCATTCTGTTGAATTGTATTAGATTATGTTCAGGTTTTGAATTTGCCTGGGGCATGTGTAAGTAGAAGCCAGGTTACAGTGAACAATTTGGAATAACAACCTCTCCAAAAAGAATGAGAAAGGACCTCAGAGAGAGAATTAAGTTACGGATATGTAAATCAAAAAGAATTTTTTTTCTTTTTTAACCTTTGCATTTGCTTAAAAGGATGGCATTCATTTCAGTTATTAATGAGGATATTTCCCTGTAAGCTAAAAGCCTATAACACAGATTTCCAACTATAAAGCCCTGTTAAATGTGTATTCTAAAGACCTTGTATGTAGAGGGGAAATGGGTCATCTTAGGCAGGTTCCAGCCTGTCCTTTTAATGACAGTAGCTAAAGAAACATGGGTACATGTCTCCATGTGAACTCAGCCAAGGAGATTGGAATAGCAATACTCTGTGCGAAGGGAATTTTGTACGAATGCTGTAATGTTTTTACAAATGCTATAATGTAAAGTTTGTAGAATTTTTTACAAAAGTCTACATCTCTCAGCAAGTTCCTTGGGCTCGGTGTGTTCCAACTCTAGGTGTAGCTAATAATCTTCACATGGTTTCTTGTAATGAAATACCATTAAGTAGTTGTGTTGTTTTTTTTTTTTTTTAAGTTTAATTAAATTCCTCCTTCTCTCCTTCCTCTCTCCTCCCTCAGTTGAATTCGTTCCTCTGTGACTTTTTCCACATCCACCACTTGGAGGACGTTTGTGACATCACAGTGACTTGATGAGGCCCACTCTTCTTTTCACTGCATTTCCTGCCATAGCCATTTGTTTTATTTAAAAAAAAAATTTTTTTTAATGTTTATTTATTTTTGAGACAGAGAGAGACAGAGCATGAACGGGGGAGGGGCAGAGAGAGAGAGTGGGAGACACAGAATCAGAAGCAGGCTCCAGGCTCTGAGCCATCAGCCCAGAGCCCGACGCGGGGCTCGAAGTCACAGACCGCGAGATCGTGACCTGAGCTGAAGTCAGACGCTCAACCGACTGAGCCACCTAGGCGCCCCCATAGCCATTTGTTTTAAAATGATACATATTGGGGCACCTGGCTGGCTCAGTCTGTAGAGCATGCGACTCTTGATCTCGGGGTTGTGGGTTCGAGCCCCACGTTTGGCATAGAGATTACTTTAAAAAAAATGATACATGCTACTGGACTTGTGAAAGTTAGCAGAATGTTAAATCCAGAGACCCCTTTGAGTGTTTGTTCCTCCTCATCTAGTTATACAGTTTTCCCCTTGTAAATTATTACAGTGGGGAATTTATTAAGGAAAACATCGTTTAAAAATTTTACCAGCTGCTGTATACTGTCATTTGCGGCCCTCGGCTGACATTCCAACAGCTGCAGTCTATGCGCCTGCTTTTACTTTCAGCTGCTGGAGGCCTTTCTATTCCTGTTCCCATGGAAATGAGGAGGGCCGGACGGGTGGAAGGAAGTGAGGGTTGAAATGCATATTTCCCCATACCTTATTTTTCTTGCCTCCTCACAGTTGCCATGGAAATGGGAACATAAATGCCACTCTACTCCAAGCTTTGGAGAGCAGTCATTCATGTGTAAACAGCAATAGAGGGACCCTAAACAGGCATATAAAAAAGCTAATCTTAAGGTCTTTCCTTTTACCTGTGTGTGGCCAAGACGAATTTCATCTTATTCTCATTTGATCTACTCTAAGCGTTAAAAATGATTCAATTAATTTTTAGAGAGTTAGTTTGATATTAGAGAATTGTTTTATGATTGTCAGATGTATATCTAATCTCCATGTGTTAAGCATTCACTATGCATGATGTTTTTTACTTTTTTCTTATCCTTCTCCTACTCCCCCACCCCCCAATTAAAGAAATGAATTTCAATTTAGGGAAGAGCATCCAGTCGCCTAGCATAAGAAGTCTCCCAAATAGTCTCATTCTTATGCACCATTTCAGAAATTGCCCCACAGAGCAGAGGTAATTATTGGCTCTGTCAAACATATCAAGGAAAACTGCCATTTTTAATTGGTTATCACAGTCTTCTCATTTAGGTAACAAAAATATCCTATGTTAAGTGGATTTCTGTGTGTCTCCACTCATCAACCCTGTGTCATCACATACCTCCTGTAATACCCACACTCAAAGAAAATATATGGGCATAGTCTTCATCTGTCTTTTTTATTCTGATATTTTAACTAATTAACAAAATCCATTCGAACCACGAGACATTAAGAATATGCTTAACTGAACAAATCGGCTTTAGGCGTCTTTTAAGTATTCAGCTCTGGGTTAGGTTGAAGAAGGAGATATGAAGTTTAAATAAAGAAGGGTTTTGTTTGTTTTTGTTTTGTTTTGTTTTGTTTTGCCTTAAGGTATCCTATTCAGGAAAGTTCCTACCCCAGAAAACGCTCCTTACCGCCATATGTGATTATTAAATGAGTGGTATAGACACATTCTAAAGAAGCTTAAGGAGGGGAGGGATCATTGGGCTTAACTGAAATGACTGTAAAGACTTGCTTTAAAGACTTCCCTTCCCCTGGTTCTCACGGACCTTCTTGTGCGTTTCCTACTGTCACCTTCACAAAGGCCTTTTGTCCTGAACGTTTTCAGAACTTTCTAAGTATTCTTTCAATTGCCACCTTTCTCCTTTTCTTCATCCTCCCTTCTAATTTAGCTTAGATATACCATTTCCAGATGAACAGTCTTAACCAACACAGTTGAGATCCTTCTGTCCCTTGTTTTAGCACCCCTCGGTGACTTCTTCCCATTATTGGGACAAGACTTTTCCAGAGAGTTCTAACGTCAGATACTCTGTTTTTGAAGCCCTAGAAGCTACCAAAACAACCAAAACGTTTTTAGTATTTTAGGTTCTTCCGTCTTCCACATTGCTTCTCACATCCAGAATGGACACAAACATCTGTGAAGACCATGTGGCGGATTTTTTTTTTTTCCGAAAATATGGTCACTAAACTAGCAACTACCAAAATAGGTTCATGCTTTCCTCAACTGGCGGTGACCTAGATCTCCTGATGATCTGGCTTCAGTGCCTTCTCTCCAGCCTGCTCTGCAGATGCCAGACACAAGGGCCTCTCCTACCCCCAGCAGGCACAACTGCCTATTGGCACAGTTGGGAGGCCCATGCTTTTTAGCATCATGCCTCTGCTTACAGCAGTTTCCTTCCGCATCCTTTATGGGACTTGGAAAGAAATAAGCAATAATGAGCTGGGTTGTTTTCTTCACCTTGCTCTTCTCTGTACCTCTTACAGTCCTACCTGCTGTTTCTTCTACTTTCTGCAATTTACATGAAAATACTCCAGCCAACAGTGTGATAAGATGTGTGTTAGTTTTAGTCTGCACTTTGGACTCTTAATATTTGAAGCACCCTGATACGGGAATACAGTCTAGGGTTAGTTGGTTGGCATTGGAAAAAGCCTAATCAGGAGATAACCACTGTAAATTTATCCCACTTATATTTAAATCTACACTAGAGGGTTTTCTAATTAGCATAAAGGATGTCAAATAATTTTTAATTGGATTGGCTAGAAATAATGTATAGGCCCCTCTAGCCTTGCATGGATTTTGCATGTAAGATTCTGGCGAGCCAGGCGCTCTGACATCTGCAGAACGGCAGCTGACTCGGAACAGCCTCTGGGCTTGTTTTCCCAAGAAGGATGCTTCCTGCTGGATAAAAGGGAGTGGGGAGGAAACCGGTGGTCTTGTTTTGTGTCTAATCCTTAGAGACTACAGATACCCAAAAAGGAAAAAAGTGGAAGGAAGGAAGGAGGGAAGAAGGAAAAGAAGGATCTTGACACTTGAGAATGGTCACTAGCAAAAGCTCCCCCCAGAACAGTGCTTATAGGCCAGGCCAGCTCCTCCCTAAAGTCTGTCCTAAGTTTCCTGGAGAGTTTGTGAAAACATTCTCCTCTACGAGTCTTCTATTTCCATTACGACATTAATCAAATTTTAAAGTTTATTGTGAATTTCTTTTCTTTTCTTTTCTTTTCTTTCATTCTTTTTTTTTTTTTTTTTAAGATTTTAAGTAATCCTTATACCCAACCTGGGGCTCCAGCTCACAAGACCAAGAGTTGCTCTACCCACTGAGCCAGCCAGGCTCCTCTGTCATGAATTTCTTTTTAAGTTTTTGTGTTTTTACTTACTTACTTACTTGTTTATTTATATTTTAATAGAGAGACTGAGAGCAAGAGTAGGGGAGGGGCTGAGAGAGAGAGAGAGAGAGAGAGAGAATCCAAAGCAGGCTCCACACTGTGAGCAGGGAGCCCAGAGCCTGACACAGGTCTGAATCTCAGGATTGAGATCATAATCAAGAGTGGATGCCTAACCAACTGAAACACGCAGCCTCCCCAGTTGTGAATTTCTTAATGAAAGGGTTGTGCCCTAGGTATCTTTGTATCCCAGAGAGCATTTGACCTAGTGTCTTGCACAAAGTAGGTGTTTGTTGAATTAATGAGCATATACACGCACTTCTCACTTCTTTAAGGAACAGACCCAGCATTGGGTCGTGGGGAAACTGGGGGTTCCCAGAGTCTATTAATTAGGTGTTCACAGTTCTCAGGGAGTCAGTAGTAACTGTCCACAACCATCTCTGCTCTGCTTGATGATCAGTACAAAGATGTGTGGGACTGTCATCAACAGCAAAGGAAAGTAGCACTGTGTCACCTCCTTTCAGAAATTCAGAGCTAAATGTATTTATCATTTCTGTTCCTGCCAGTTCTGACTCTCGATGTAACGGTGGAAAAATCTTTAGGAAAATTCTTTTTCTTGTGTATCTCTTAGGCAGTGTTGAGGCAGCATATATGGCTAACCGAGTAGATAAAAAGGGTAAAGTGACAGAAGAAGACCAGGGAGAAAAAAATACAAGGGGCTTAAGTACAGTACATAGATTTTTAAAGCAAAGCAGAATGAAACAATGTTACTTAAATGGTAGCATGGTCTAGTAGTTCAGAGCAAGGGGTTTGGACCTTGGCTGCCGGGATTGGAATGAATCCCCACCTTGCTAGCTGTGTGACCTTGGGCAAGTAAGTTGTTTAATCTCTCTGGGTCTGTGTTTTCTTCTCTTTAAAGTGAGGATAATAATAGCACCTACCCCATGCATGTGGGGCTAAAATAAATTAATACATCTAAAGCATATAGCGTTTGGTGCCTCTCTTATAGGAAGCGCTGGATGTGTGTGCTATTTCTATAGTGACATGGCCAAATCACCGCTCTGAAGGCAGAAGAAGAAGGCTAATTTCAGTCTGTTTACCTCATGTGAATAATCTTCCTGCTTTGAATCTCCCACAAACTGGTGCTTATACTCTTAGGTGAAACTTACCACATTCTACCCTAAATTACAGAATTATTTGTAAGCTCCTTAAAAGCAAAGGCTGTCTTCTTTGGCTTCCTCTTAGCACCCAGAAGAGTGCTTACATAACAGCCTGGCTTATACAATAGCTCTTTAATAATAACTATTTGGGGAACTGTAAAGGAGACAGAGTAGGTTGATCTATGAGGTTGGTCCCTGGAGGCCCTGTTCCTTGGGTTGGTGCCTGTGTACCTCTCACACTTTTTCAGCCTCAGCTGGCCTTTTCTGTCCCGACTGTGCTTCACCTGACCTTTGGTCCCTCAAACCAGCCCTCTTTCCCAGAGCCAGCTTCATGGGCACGAAGCCTGCGCAGTCGCACAGGCCCCCACGCTTGGTTGAATGCTCTATCATCTTGGGGTGGCTGGGTGGCTCAGTTGGTTAAGTGTCTGAATCGTGATTTCAGCTCAGGTCATGATCTTGCAATTTGTGGGATTGAGCCCCGCAAGGGGTGCCACGCGGGCAACGCAGAGCCTGCTTGGGATTCTCTCTGTCCTCTCTCTGCCCCTCCTCTCTCTCTCTCTCTCTCTCTCTCTCTCTCTCTCTCTGTCTCAAAATAAAAAAACAAACATAAAAAAGAGAGAGAGAGAGAATGTTCTACCATCTTGAAATTAGCACTTTTTACATAAGGAATCTCAGGTTTTGTTTTGTACTGATCCTGCAGACTATGTGGCCATTCATGCTCCTTCCCATCCTGTGCTCCTTGTTCCCTCTGCTGGGAGCACTTTTTCTCCCCACTCTTCTCTGGCTAACTTACTCCTCAGGTTAATTGTCATTCCTCAGAGACACAAGCAAAATTAGAGCCACGTGCGTTATTATCTGTCCACCTTGACTTCTCCCTCACGGTGCCCACCTCACTTTGTAAGTGCAGTATCGACTTAAATCGTGTGATTATGTCTTTAAAGACTCTCTCCCCACCAGACTGAGCTCCTTGAGGGGACAGACTGTGCATTTGTTCCTGGATGGCTGCGCCAGCTACACAGTAGGGAGTCAAGAAGTATTTGTTAAATGAGTGAATGAGTGGATGAATGGGTGATTTTTAAAAATGCAAACTAGGTATAAGTTTTCCTTCCCATCTTAAAAAGGGATCTATAAAAATGGCAGTGCAATCATGCAGGTTGATACTCTGCTGATGCCAATTAACCAATTTCCTTACTGCCTTTAAAGGTACATGAATACAGAGAAGGCTCCCCTTTCTCGCTCTTTTCCACTGTTTGTCCTTCTCAGCCTGGTATATTAAGGTTGAATCTTTCTAAAGACAGAAGTACTCTGATTGTCTTAGCATATTAGTCTTGAATGAAATGTCTTCTAGCATAAATGTCCCTGGTCTTCCACCCATTAAGAGTACTTCTAGCAAGAGATACGTATTTACTTTTGTTCCATTTGCCAATGACAACCTGACATAAAAGTACTGTTTCAGATTCCTTAGCATTCAGTGGTGCCAGGGTCAGTGTTATTATAATGAACGTAGCATTTGATGGTAATGAAGAACCGTGTCCTGCTTGGCTCCCCCACCATTCCTTCTCCTCTGTATCATTGTCTAATTTTAAATAAGCTTAACTAGCTCTCTTTGAATGAATACCTGTGTCGGCTTTCTGCGGCCCAGTTTTGGGACTACATCTGGTTAATCTACTCCCTGGACTCAGACCAACACCATTCAACATGTAACCAGATTTAGCACATTACCTTCCATCTTACAGTCTTAAGTTTTAAATTTTTTTTTTTTTTAACGTTTATTTATTTTTGAGACAGAGAGAGACAGAGCATGAACAGGGGAGGGGCAGAGAGAGAGGGAGACAGAATCGGAAGCAGGCTCCAGGCTCTGAGCCATCAGCCCAGAGCCCGACGCGGGGCTCGAACTCACGGACCGCGAGATCGTGACCTGAGCTGAAGTCGGACGCTTAACCGACTGAGCCACCCAGGCGCCCCCAGTCTTAAGTTTTAGCACTTGATGGTCATTCTGTTATTTTCTAAACTCTGTAATAAAAATTTTAAGTGATCGATCTCCAGCCAAAACCTTACTCAGAAGTAGAATTTTACTTGAGACATTACAGAGGATGTTGAGCACTTTCCCCCAAAATAAAACAAATACCACCATCCATTATGGTACACCAACTTAGCATATGCGTGCTTCTTAATTTTCACAAAGAGAAAAATAGAATTTTTATAACTCAATCTAAAGTTGAGGATATAGTGAGATAAGAATTCTTATTACTTAAAAGAAAAATGGGCAAAAGTGTCTCTTTTTTTCTCTCTCCTTCAAGTGCAAGGAATCTGAGAAAAATAGATTTAAAATCCAGCAGAAGGAGTGCTAGTTGCTAGTGAACCAGCTGCAGCTGTGGCGTGTGGGTGAAGAAAGGAACCTGGCATTTTTTTGTACAAATCAGGATGTGAAGCAGTGGGAACAGAAAGAAAGAAATACAAGAAATAATACACAGAGAAGAAAGGCATTCTCAATGAAACTATAGGCTCCCCAAAATGTTCCATCTAAGTGTTGACTGATTCCAATACCTTAAGGTAATTTGCTTTATGCTGTAAATCTCCTGGGTGGTTTATGCCTCAGTACTTTTTTTCAGACAGCTGAGAGAGGAGAAAAATATATGATTTCAATCTGCCCCCTCTTGAGACTTTATGAAATTCTACGCAGACTTCTCCCAGAGTTAAATTCCTGTTTCAACCACCCCGGGGTCCATTTGACCTTCTCTTTTTTCTGGCTTGTCCAGAAAATTCAGGTTGAAGATGTTTATACTTTTCTGAGCTCCCCTACTTGATGCTAGGTAATATGGCAGATGTCTTAGGTTCATTATCTCCTAGTCAGGTGTTTATATAAAATAGTATCTCCACCATCCTGCAGCTGATTAGCTTGGTCCATTGCAGCAGGCTACTGATGAGGCTTAGCAAAGGCCCTGGATTTGAGAGCTGCGTGTGCCGGATACATGACGGGCAGTGTAGATGACAGGCATGTGACAAGTAAGGCTTGACGTTGGTGTCAAAAGACCTGTTGGGTCACTTGTTATTATGGTCCCTCTTCATATTACTTAGTCTTCCTCATTGTGTAGAATGGGTACAGTTAACCCATTTTGGGGCTTTGTGAGGCTTAGGGAACACAAACTATGTCAAGTGCTCTGGCCAGGGCCAAGGCATGCATTATTGTGCTCAGTAAAAGGAGATGGTTATAGTAGTGTGATTTGTGTTACCCCCTTTTTGAAACATAAATGATGGAAGCTCTGAATAAGAGGTTTAAATGATTTGCTTCTAAAATTACATAGTATTCAACAGAGAGGGATTTCAAATGTAAGCCTGTTCAACCCTAAACCACCTTACATATAATTCTGTTGCTTACATATTTATTCTTGAAGTGCGTGGTTTTTCTCTTTTTGTTTATTTATTTTTTAATTTTTTAAAAATGTTCATTTATGTTTGAGAGAGAGACAAAGTATGAGCAAGGGAAGGGCAGAGAGAGAGGGAGACAGAATCCAAAGCAGGCTCCAGGCAAGCTCAGAGCCTGACACAGGGCTCAAACTCACAAACCATGAGATCATGACCTGAGCCGAAGTCAGACGCTTAACCGACTGAGCCACCCAGGAGCCCCTGGTTCTTCCCTTTTCAAAACTTGACTTTGTCCTTGTAGCCAAACTGTTTATGTAATAGATTCTTGAAATATTTTAGAACATTAAAAATAGTCCTTCCTAATCTTACAAATTTATTCTGTCCTAAAGTTTATTTATAAATTGGTTGTTTGAAACACAGAATGGATATTTCTTTAGAAGTTGGTGGTCATATTCTCAGGCCAGTTCATTAAAAGCCTCTGTAGCTTGTCCCCCATTCCCTTAGCACTTGATATTTTAATCCATTGGTTTTCATTTTTTTTTTAATATTTTTTTTAATTTTTTTTTTGTTAACGTTTATTTATTTTTGAGACAGAGAGAGACAGAGCATGAACGGGGGAGGGTCAGAGAGAGGGAGACACAGAATCTGAAACAGGCTCCAGGCTGTGAGCCGTCAGCACAGAGCCCGACGCGGGGCTCGAACCCACGGACAGTGAGATCGTGACCTGAGCCGAAGTCGGACGCTTAGCTGACTGAGCCACCCAGGCGCCCCAATCCAGTGGTTTTCAAATGGATAACACAGTATGGCAGAATTGCCTGAGCTTTATAAAATAGGAGGTGCCTAACCATACCTTAGACCTTTCAATTAGAATCTTGGGGTGAGTATGCTGAATCCATCCCAGCAGAAGCAATGGCATCCTAAAAATCTGAGATAGGACAGAATATGTGCAGAAGGAAGTAAAAGAAGTCCAGTGTGGCTGGAACAGAGACTGGTGACCCCTAAATTCTTTTGATTATGCAACCCTGTTGGTAAAAGTAATTTAAGCACATACTTACAATATATGTCTCTTCACTTTTTAAATAAATTAATGTGTACTTTAATAAAATAGGCACAAAAGTAGACATTTTTAAAAGATGAGGTTAAAAAATAAAAATTAAAAAAATAAGGTTAGAAAACAGAACTAGAAGTTTGAATAATTGCCTTTTGCATCTACTTAGATACTTCCATGTGCTCCCTGAGATGGGAGCCCCACTTTTGCAAAATACAGGCATAGGCAGTGAGGGGGAAAAGCAGATAGAGACCAGATCCTATATGATCAGCAGAGCTATGTCAAGTATTCCTCTCTTTATCCTAAATGCAACAGGAAGCATTTGAAAAATTTAGGTAGAGGAATGACAACAGATTTGCATTCTGAAAAAAAAAGGTTGGCTGTCCTATGGAATAGGTTTGGAGCAGAGCAAGGACAAATCCAGGGAGACCACTTGGGAGGTTATTGCAGTGATGAGAGGAGGTTATGGGTTAAACTAGGGCAGTGTCATTGAGGTTCAAGAGAAGAAGACAAACTAGGAGACATTTGGAGGCATGTTCTGTAGAATCTAGTGAGTGATTTCATGATCCTCAGTGGGAGAGGGGTCACTGCTGGGTTTCTGGCTCAAGCATCTGGATGGAAGATGAACAGTGGGAGAACTGGTTGGGGGTAGAGAGTGGGTGATAAAGTCCAGTTTAAATGTCTCTTATGTGAAATATCCAAAAGATGATGGGAAGTTAGCAGTTGGATATGTAGGTTGAGCTCAGTAGAAGTCCTGGGCTGGAAACTATGAAAGAGCTGTCTACATATGATAGTAAATCAATTACCTCCGGATATTATCTATTGATAGGAAGCCTCGAGCTTTTTATGGACCGAGGAGTTCCATAAAAATAGTATGCAAGATTAGATTCATAGGACTAGAGACAAGGAATTAGAAATGAACAGACAAGGGGTACCTGGGTGGCTGTCAGTTAGTTGTCTGACTCTTGCTTTTGGCTCAGGTCACGGTCTCACAGTTTGTGAGATAGAACCCCAAGTCTGGCTCTGCACTGGTGGCTTGGAGCCTGCTTGGAATTCTCTCTCTACCCCTCTCTCTCTGCCCCTCTTCCACTCATGCTTGTGTACTCTTTGTCTCTTTCTTTCTCTCTCTCTCTCAAAATAAATAAACTTAAAAAAGAAAAAGAACAGACAAGCATTTTCTATAAAATGCCATGGTTTCTGGGAATGCAAGCTGGTGCAGCCACTCTGGAAAACAGTATAGAGATTCCTCAAAAAACTAAAAATAGAACTACCCTACGACCCAGCAATGGCACTACTAGGCATTTATCCATGGGATACAGGTGTGCTGTTTTGAAGGGACACATGCACCCCAAAGTTTATAGCAGCACTGTCAATAATAGCCAAAGCATGGGAAGAGCCCAAATGTCCATCGATGGATGAATGGATAAAGAAGATGTGGTATATATACAATGGAGTATTCCTCGGCAACCAAAAAGAATGAAATCTTGCCATTTGCAACTACGTGGATGGAACTGGAGGGTATTATGCTAAGTGAAATTAGAGAAAGACAAAAATCCTATGACTTCACTCATGAGGACTTTCAGAGACAAAACAGATGAACATAAGGGAAGGGAAACAAAAATAATATAAAAACAGGGAGGGGGACAAAACAGAAGAGACTCATAAATATGGAGAACAAACTGAGGGTTGCTGGAGGGGTTGTGAGAGGGGGGATGGGCTAAATAGGTAAGGGACATTAGGGAATCTACTCCTGAAATCATTGTTGCACCATATGCTAACTAATTTGGGTGTAAACAGAAAAAAAATCTGAAAAATCAAATGTCACGGTTTCTTAAAGTTACTATAACATTGGGAACAGGCAGCTTGTATGAGAATGTAGTAAAGAAAGTAGAAATGGATATTTCAAAAGCTTTCATGATACTTTGATGAGCATGCTACATTCAGGAGTGAGCCATGAATGTTGGATAGTGACTCACATCATACAATTATTCATTAATGAGTCCAGGAACCTGTCACAGGTGTGTGCACCATTAGACTTGAATGATTGAAAAGCTGAACACGCCAGACGAGATGACAGCAGTGCGGCACTCAGGAAAAGAATGCCACGTAGTTTGATGTCTGTAAGCCTTGGGAGCTCTGTCAGTTACAAGAGAAAAGTACTTTCCTTGTCTCCACTGCCTTAAACCATTGTATTCCTTCCTAGAATACAGATTGCCAGAGGCGGGGGATGAAATGGGTAAAAGGGGTCACAAAGTACGAACTTCCAGTTATAAAATAAAGAAGTTCTAGGGATGTAATGTACAGCATGGTGACTATAGTTAATAATACTCTAATGCTCATCTGAAAGCTGCTAAGAGAGTAGATTTTACAAGTTCTCATCACATAAAAGTAATTCTTGTAACTATGTATGGAGACGAATGTTAATTAGACTTGCTGTGATCATTTTGCAGTATATACAGATCTTGAATCCTCATATCGTACATGTGAAACTAATATGTTATCTGTTAACTGTACCTTAATAAACGAATAATACAATTGGGGCGCCTGGGTGGCTCAGTCGGTTGAGCGTCTGACTTTGGCCCAGGTCGTGTTCTCACGATTTGTGAGTTCGAGCCCCGCACGGGCTTGCTGCAGTCAGCACAGAGCCTGCTGCGGATCTTCAGTCCCCCTCTCTTTCTGCCCCTTCCCTCCTTGTGATCTGTCTCTCAAAAATAAATAAATCTTTAAAAAACAAAGAATACAATTAGTAATCATTTATAGGCTCTTATGTTCTCTGAAGGTTTCCCCCACCAATCCTGTGGGGTAAAAATGTCATTGACTATGTTTCCCCTTCATCCTAGTGCTTAAAAGCTCAACAAGACTCAAAGTAGCTTCATTTGCTGAACACTGAAGAGGATTAAGTGAAGCCTCACAGGACATGGCCCTCTTCTCTTGACTCCTTCCCATCTATTTCTTCCCAGGAATTTAGGCCACTGCAAACTGACTGCTAGAATTCTGATCGCCGCTGATCCACTTTCTCTCCAGATTTTGACGGGTCCTTGCAGAACTAACTCTGAATTAGAAATTCTCAGCCCCCTGTACCCCAGGTCACCAAGAAATATGCTACCATAGTTATCTATTTGTTTCTCTCTCTAATGATTAATGTATTAAATGGGATCATTTATATTCATTCTAAGAAATTATCTGAAGTGAGCAAGAGTAATACATAATTTCTAGTACCTTTGTCTTATTGATTTTTAGGCACTCAGACTCCTGACCAGCCAGGAAAATATTAAAGAGATCCTAGCAGCCTTTTTATTTAAATAGTGGCTTACTGTGCCAGTATTTGCATCCATTAATAAATATTTTTGTGTCTTTCATCTTTGAAATAGAGAAGCAGATTCATCAAGCTTTGAATAATACATCTGACAAGTGACTAGCCCATTGTTAAAATTTAGCACAGGGGAAATGCTATTTTTTAATTGGTCAGGAAAGCTTACATAAACCAGTCATAATGAAAATCCTCCTCACTGGAGTGTGCCTTCCCCTCCCCCCAAAAGAATTTCTTCTTGATCACCCTTGTATCTTTTATGAACATATGTACTTATATGCCTTTTATTGCACTTGCAAAACTATATGGTAATTAGACACTTACTTGGCACTACATCAAGACTTTCAGCTTTTTTTTTTTTAATGTTTATTTATTTTTGAGAGAGAGAGAGCACGAGCTGGGGAGGGGCAGAGAGAGAGAGAGGGAGACACAGAATCTGAAACAGGCTCCAGGCTCTGAGCTGTCAGCACAGAGCCCGATGGGGGGCTCGAACCCACGAACTGTGAGATCATGACCCAGAGTCGGATGCTTAACCGACTGAGCCACCCAGGTGCACCAAGACTGTCAGCTTCTTGAAGAACTTTGCCTTCATTGGTCCCAGGCAGTAGAGCAAAGTGGTTGAAGAGGGCAGAAACTGGAGGTAGATGGTGGCCTGGATCCCCGCTCTGACTCTCTGTTTACCAGTTGTTTGATCTTGGGAAAGTTACCTCTCTTCAATTCCCTTATTTGTAAAATCTAAATAATACGTCACAGAGTTGTTGAGAGGCTTAAATATATAATTTTCTAAATTATAGCTTTAAAAACGTTAGGGAATTCTTTGACATGCAGACACCCCATGTTTCTCTGAATGCCGGTTACTGCCGATCAAAAACAGCGCGGAAGGATGCGGACGTCAGAATGTACGAATGCAGCGCTGACTACCTCGAATGCCAGCCCAGGCCTCCCCTTGGCTTTCCCGAAGCACAGTCAGAGCCCTTCAGCACAAAACCCACTTTTTCTCAAGTGTCTACCCTTTGTGCCTCCCATTACCCAGTGTCCTCCCCTCCCTGTTCGGAAAGCTGTATTGGACATCCTAATTGTAACAATGACTGGAGGGCACTACCAGCATTTGATAGGTGACATCATAAATGGGCCAAGGACACTCAGGGCTCAGAAACGGGAAGTGGAATCTAATACAACCCAAAATCTTTCCACCCAAAATGACAATAGTACTCCTACCTCGAGAAACCCTAGTAGCTCCTAGATTCTTATCTCTACTTAAATTGGGAATCAACTTTTCACAAAACTGATGCACAATTACATAAGATCAGCCTGTGCCAGAAACCATGCCATGTACCTTGCAGAGTGTAGACCAGGTTGAAAATTCTCCACACATACAATCTGCTGTGTTGTGTCTCTTTCCTCTTTTCTGTGTGTGAGTTTCCCTTAGGTTAATGTGATGGGTGTGCTTCAAGTTTGTTACTTAAGAGTTCTAGTGGGGCGCCTGGGTGGCTCAGTCAGTTGAGTGGCCAACTCCGCCTCAGGTCATGATCTCACAGTTCGTGGGTTCGAGCCCCGCGTCGGGCTCTGTGCTGACAGCTCAGAGCCTGGAGCCTGCTTCCGATTCTGTGTCTCCCTGTCTCTCTGACCCTCCCCCGTTCATGCTCTGTCTCACTCTGTCTCAAAAATAAATAAAACATTGAAAAGAAAAGTTCTATTATTCCATTATTTACAATTCAGACTTTAAGATCTGTGTTGTTTTAGGACTCCTAAACTCCTTAATGTATAAAGAGCACATTTGATAATTAGGAGATCCAACAAGATCATGTGTGTAAGAGAAGAAGTATGTTTTATTAAAAATAACTAATGTTGGGGCACCTGGGTGGCTCAATCGGTTGAGTGCCTGTCTTTGGCTCAGGTCATGATCTAATGGTTTGTGGGTTTGAGCCCCGCGTCAGGCTGTGCTGATAGTGTGGAGCCTGCTTGGGAGTCTCTATCTCCCTCTCTTTCTGCCCCTCCCAGCTTGCTCACTCTTTTTCTCTCTCTCTCAGAAATAAACATTAAAAAAAACTGGGGTGCCTGGGTGGCTCAGTTGGTAAAGTGACTCTCTTGATTTCAACTCAGGTCATGATCTCCTGGTTTGTGGGATTGAGCCCTGCATTGGGCTCCACACTGGGCATGGGGCCTGCTTAAGATTCTCTCCCTTTCTCTCTGCCCTTCTACCACTCATGCTATTTTTCTCTCAAAATAAATAAGCTTTTAAAATATTATTAAAATTTTTCAAAAAAATAACTAATGCACGTGAAATTTAAGTATTAATAAGGAGTACTCAAAATAATGTAATAAAAGTAAAAATAAGGCAATAGCCCAGCTAAGTGTGATTAGTGAGATAAAGATTATTAAGGCAAGTTCATCTAAAACTAGTTGATATATGGGTCACCTGGGTGGCTCAGTCAGTTAAGTGTCAAATTCTTGGTTTCAGCTCAGGTCATAATCTCATAGTTCATGAGTTTGAGCCCTGCATCAGGCTCAGTGCTGACGGTGCAGAGCCTGCTTGGGAATCTCTCTCTTTCCCTCTCTCTCTCTGTCCCGCTCCCACTCACATACACACTCTCTCTCTCTCTCTCTCTCTTTCTCAAAATAAATAAACTTTAAAAAAATTAAATTAATTGACATACAACAAAAAATTATAAATCTATATATATGCACATATTTTAATTCTATTAGAGTCATACATAAAAATAAGAAATATATGCTTTAGGGGGTGCCTGGGTGGCACAGTCGGCTAAGTGTCTGACTCTTGATTTCAGCTCAGGTCATGATTTCATTGTTTGTGAGATTGAGCCCCAAGTCGGGCTGATGGTGCAGAGCCTGCCTGGGATCCTGTCTCTCCCTCTCTGTCTGCCCCTCCCCTACTCACACTCTTTCTCTGTCAAAATGAATAAATAAGCACTTAAAAAATATATATGCTTTAGATGAAAAGAAGAGGGAGAGCATGGGAAAAGAAAGTTGAACATATTCTTTAGTCTTCTCTCCTACATCTCTAACTGAGGCCAGCATGATGAACATTGAAAGAATAAAGCAAATTAGTAACTATTGTATTTTCTTCTTCCTGGTTATTGAAGGTCACCATGGAGCACTCCCCCACCATTCCCTTACCACCCCCTTTCCCTTAAGTTCATAAAGCTCTTTTCTGTATATTTCCCGATAACAGCTGAATAGAACCCATTTTCATCAGTAAATGGCAGGTGACTGCATTGGTGACCAGGACAGGAGTTAATAAAGCCTCTCCAGTGATTTAGTGTGATCGTCAGGGGAAGAGATGAAAAAGGCCCCTTGATTTAGTGCATGTCCTTCAAACTGCTGTTCATGAAATCATTTTAGAAGGTTTGAACAGGCATTTAAAAAACGGAATATGATAAAATGTAATAGGAAATATCAGCAGGCATTGTACAGATCCTTAGCAAAATCTGAGATTTAAGAAATACCACAACTAGTTGCCATCAGTGGTGAGCAGGAGAAGGCAGGAAAGGACTGAATGAGTCTACACACTGGTCGGGGGTGGAGTTTTTATCTTTTGCTTACTGCTATTCTGATACTTGTAACACAGGAGCTAACAGTATATGGTTTATTTTATGTTGACATAATTTGCAAATGGTTATAAAATGAAGGGGGCAGGGAAGTTTTTATCTTGCTTTCAGCAAAAGTGTAAATAAAAACTTTCAACTGAGTTTTGTTTATAAACACGTGGTAGCTCAGTCGATAGTGGTTACGACTTATAATATGTTGTATTGGTTTCCTACTGTCACCTAATTTAGAGACTTTAAAGAGCACAAACTTATGATTTTACAGTTCTGTAGGTTAGAAGTCTGACAGGGTCTCACTAGGCTAAGATCAAGGTGTCAAAGGCGCTGCAGTCCTTTCTGAAGGCTGTCTTTGCCTTTTCTAGCTTCCAGAGGCTTCCAGAGGCCCCCATTCCTTCACTCAGGGACCTCTTCCTCCATCTTCAAAGCCAGCAATATTGAATTTCTTTGGCTTTTCTGCAATAGTCACATCTCCTCTGATTGAAGTCTGGAAAAGTTCTCCTCATTTAATGACTTTGTACGATTCCATTCAGTCCATCCAGAAAGTCCAAGATAATTTCCCCAAGCCAAGATCCTTGACCTCAATTACATCTACAAAATCCATTTTGCCATGTTAAGGTAACATATTCCTAGGTTCTGGGGATCAGGGTACAGACTTCTTTGGGAGGCCATTTTTTTTTTTTTTTTTTGTCTATATTGTTATAGTTGTCTATATTGTCTATATTGACTCTTGCTTCCAAAATATTTTTCTTGTAAAATAAATTTATGTAAGGAAATTAGTTGACTTAAGGAAAACATAGTAGAAAATGTGCTTGGACATGGCAAAAATAATGAAAATGGCATTCAAATGACTAAAGTTTGGGAAATACACTTCCCCTGACAGCCCAATACCAGAAGAGACTATAGGCCAGAGAGACGGGAGACCCGCCCAGATCCCAGTTGCTCTGCCACAACCAGCTGGGTCTGTCCAGCCTTCTCAGCCACATGGCTTCACTTTCTTCATCCTGAAGGTGGGGATTATACCAGCCAGACGGTCTCCAAAGGTCCTTCCACATCCAAATTCCTAATTCTATGTAAATGGTTATGTTATAAATTTAAATGTCAGGGTTAAATATATCATGAAATATATCTAAATGTCATGTACTATTCATAAGATTAAAACAAGGGTTCTGTTTTAAATGCTTGCTTCCCCAAATTTAGTTGTTAAGTCCAAAATGTCAGGCCTTGGCTGATTATTTCAATGATCGCTGTCATACTTGTGAGAGATTGTCTTGCCAGGGTTTTTCTATTCGAAGGTTGTTTGTTTTTAATAAACACCATTTTGAACTGGTGAATACTTTTATCATTGCTCTTATCAAACAATTGTGGATTTTTGGAGGACATTTCCTGAACTTAGCCAAATAGAGGGAGGGAGTATTAGGTAGAAGATGAACAGTTGGTGAAAGAAGTCTCCCAAATTAGGTAGACATTTAAAAGGATTGGTGATTCGGAGTGCCTGGGTGGCTTAGTCAGTTAAGTGTCTGACTTCGGCCCAGGTCGTGATCTCACGGTTTGTGGGTTCGAGCCCCACATCGGGCTGTGTGCTGACAGTGCAGAGCCTGCTTGGGATTCTCTCTCTTTCTCCCTCTGTCTCTCTCTCCCTCACTCTCTCTCTCAAAATAAATAAATAAACTCAAAAACTTAAAAGGATTGATGATTCTTCAAGTGCACACTTATGTTAAAAACATTTAACAAGGGGAGAGATACCTCTACTACTCTTGAGATAATAAGTTGTTTCACTTCTGGTAATTCTTGATGACTTTCTGTTCTTTTAATTAAAACTACATATTAAGGAGGTATTTATTCCTTTCTCTGCTAAGAAAACCTTCAAGCTCAATATTATATTCCCTAAAATAAAATCAATTTTGTCCTGAAATGCAGTTTGAAAAAACTGTGACAGGCTGTGTTCTTTGATTATCTCGTAAATAACAGTTTCATATCAGCTCACCTTCCTCCTGCCCCCTCTCCTCTTTCATTTTGTGCCAATCACAGGTGGATGCTCAGTATCACCCCGCAGCACAAGATAAATAAGCTTGGAAGGTTTCCTAGCAACATATTGTTCTGGGAACCTGCTCTGTTTCCCTGAACTCGATGAAGCCAAATATCTTAGAATCTCAGCCAGATGGGCAAGGATGAGATTATTGAGGGTGTTTAATGCATTTTTAAAAAAATTTCACATTGAAATGAACCTTTTAACATAAGTAGCAAGATTGACTTTTAAAGGGATACTTTTTTACGTGAAAAAAAATTCTGTAGCACTTGGAATTTGAGAAATATGGTTTTAGAAGAAATGCTCTTTGAAGCACGCTTACAATGTGTCATCCAGTCATTGGTGACTGGATCCATCGTAGAACCGGCTGGGAAATACTTCCACATAGGACTGCTGTTCAGTTGCAGAAATCCTGACTTACTTCCCATCTTGAAGGTAAATGGCCGAGGGAGGAAGCACCCTCCTTACAGAACTCCCTTCTCCCCTTGAGCCTGCTCCCGGGAATGCCCAAAACACCTGTCCCTGCTTGAAGCTCTGAGACCTTCTTCTTCCCTTTTGCCTCGACTCCAGAGCTACCAGTGCTGGAGATTTGCCAGTTCATTTTAAGAGGCTGGTTTTGGGTTTTGGAGTGTATGATTAATAACACACAGGGGAAAGAAACCTAGAGGAAATGGAGGCTCCCTATTAAAGTCAAGAAAAAAATCCTGTTGCTGCTGTTTTGTTGGCACACGACCATGTATGTTTTCCTGGTTTGTCTGATGCGCTTGAGGCCACACGGCCGGCAGGTGGTGCTTCCCTCTCTTTTGCACTCTGGTTGGTCGGGTGGACTGTTGAAGGTCCCTGGAGATGGAGTAAGACAAAATCAGTTTCTCCTGACACTTGCCAGCAGTGGTTTTGCGATTCAGTGACACCCTGAAAAACGTCCTTACTTCTTGCCCGACTGGGGAGATATTCCCCCATCAGCCAGATGAATATTGTCATCATGTGGTTGTTGAATTATGACAATCCACTGTCTCAAATTTGGACTGAGTTTGTGCAATTTCCCAGGTGTGGTAAGAAGCAGGTAATTCCAGTATTTCAGAGTGCTCCTGGATGGAACAGAAGAATTAGAGTAAGATGGGGCAGGACACATGGCGTCTCTGCTTTGTATTTGACACATTCTCTGGCCAGATTCTCACACACTAATTACATGTTTTTTAAATACCATATTTTGAACTTGATGAGAAACCCTCTGTTGAGAGAGCCTCGTCTGGGCCAATGTCTTAAATGGGTATCATGACACAGTGACTTAAGTAGGTGTCATGACAGTTACTGAGGAGCATCAACGCACATCCCTGCCTTCAAGTTCCTAAGAATCTAGAAAAATAACACATTTGTTATCTTTAAAAAAAATTAGGCAAACCTTTTCTTCCTCCCAAGTCACTTACTTGAAGACCTAAACATTGAATAAAGATTTTGATGTTGAAAGGAATTCTATCATTTTGATTGTTCAAGGAAAGCCTAAAAGTAGACTTAATCTGTTATATGGAATATAAGAGGTTATAATACGTTAATTTTATTGAATACTTTAAAAAAACGATTAAAAAAAATATCCAGGAACTGGGGCACCTGGGTAGCTCAGTCAGTTAAGCATCTGACTTCGGCCCAGGTCATGATCTCATGGTTCGCGAGTTCAAGCCCCTATCGGGCTCTGTGCTGACAGTGCAGAGCCTGGAGCCCACTTCGGATTCTATGTCTCCCTCTCTCTCTGTCCCTGCCCTGTCCTGCCCCTACTCACACTCTGTCTCTGTCTCTCTCAAAAATAAATCAACATTAAAAATAATAATAATAATAATAAATATCCAGGAACCACACAATATTTTAGATACTTTGCCTGTGTTACAGCATTTAATTCTCCTGACAGACATTTTGAAGGAGAAATGTATTTGCCTGGCATATTACCGATGAAGAAATTCAGGCTAAGAGAGGTTAAGTACCTGTTTGCCAAGAGGTTTCATAGTTAATAATAAAAAAAAAAAAGGTAGGCATTCAGACTTTGATCCATCTAGTGCCAAATTCTATGACCTTTATACTATGTTAAGTTTATTTGTTTATTTTTAGAATTTGAAGATTCTGTAAGATCTAGTATTTTTCCAGTAAACAGACTACTGTCTTTTAAAGATGACACAATTGTAGCAAGAAATAGATGAGTCGTTTAGATGATTTTCTATTATCTCATTACAGCACAATGATTCTGTTATTTCTTGGGAGTTTTCAGTGACAAACTTTAGAATCTTCTTTCTCGCTGGATGGTATATCGACTATTTAAATATGTTTTTGTTGCTCAGTTTTTTTATTTTTATAAAATAATTTTCATTTTTAACCTGGTAGAAGGCTATGAATGAATGTTACTTAAAAGTCTTTAGAGTTAATAGCACTGTTAAATACATTTACAAGAAAAGTTGTGACGTTAACAATATTGCAGAACAGAAATGGACGGACTGTAGCCCATGTTTGTAAATAAAGTGTTGTTGGAACACAGCCACTCTGATTTGTTTATGTGTCACTTGTGGCAGCTTTTTGTGCAGTAACAACAGAGTAGGGAAGCCGTGACCTAGACTATGTGGCCCACCAAGCCTAAAATACACTGTCTGGACCTTTACAGAAAAAGGTTGCAGATTCTTGCTCTAGAGTCTAGACTTCTTCCCCCTCTCCTTTGAGTTGGGTGTGCTCCATTAGAATGCCAGAGACTTAAGTGGGAAACACATCAGAAAATGTTTTCCTAAAGAATCGCCTTGTCTAACGTGCTTTTTCTCTAATCCCTGCAGGTACCGACCAAGAAACTGAAGAAATATGAGAAAGAATATCAGACAATGCGAGAGAGTCAGCTGCAACAAGAAGACCCGATGGATAGATACAAGGTATGGGCGGCAGGGGTCACCCGTCAGAGCAAAGTGCCTTCTGCACCCTAAGGTCGCAGTAAGTGTGGCAAGTTTAGTGTCCTCTGCTCCCTTTTGATTGACTTAGATGCTCTCTGACCATGATAAATGTCCAGGTATGTTTTCATTTCAGGAAACTCTTGAGTAGCCAACCATAATATTTCTTTTCTTTCAGTTTGTATATTTGTAGGAAACTCCACCTGTTGCATTTATACTGGGAGTCTTCATAAGAAGCTGAGAGAAAGAGAGGGGAAAAAGAAAGAAAGTGGCTATCGACTACTTTCAAAAATGAGAAAAAAAGGAAAATGGCAAAGTACTGTTTTAGCTGTGCGTGGTCACATCCACAAAGACTGTTAGAAGGTGAACTGTTCCAAGACTGGCACCAGAATGTTTCAGACTTTCCTCTGTCTGTGGCAAATGTTAAAAATACAAACTCATTTGGAAGGAAAAATAAAACCCACAAAGGTTAATGGAGCACAGTATTGGTGTTTGTTGCAACATTTATTTCTACAAATTTATGAGAAACAAGTGACATTTCACTACAGTATGCAGTTTCAGAATCAGAGTGATTTCAATTTAATATCTTAGTTAACTGTAGTATTTTACTTTCCACGGGGCCATTCACAGAGATCCATCTCTTCAGTGGTAATTAGCAGCACTGTTCCCATGATGCAGTGTTGGGGAAACACTGATTTTGAACTTATTTTTTCCAACTGTAATATTGTTGTCCCTTGAACATGTTTTTAATTCCTCAGATTCCCACAGGTGCATAATGGTTCCCTCCCTCTGCATGTCAGTGACATTAGGATTAGAGAATATTGCATTTTCACACAGAGCATCACCAATGCCAGAAGAGCCTACCAAATAATATACCGGGGTCGCATTGTCAGATCGCCCACAACAGGGTGACTTGTACCTCTGTGACTCCGGTTGCCTTTATGTGGTCGGAAACACATGGGCCGCTGTAGTCACAGAACGGCTTGTCCTCGCTGCTGAACTGAATAGCGCGGGGGTGGGGGGCTCAGAGTGGGGTGTGGCGGCAGCAGTATGTGGATTTTGTGGTCAGGCCTGAGTTCAAATCCTGGCTTTCAAAAAACAAAAACACCATCGTAGGATTTGGAATCCACATTAGGGGTATCGATATCTACCCTGTTGTTCAGCAGCTTGGGCTGTTAGTGAACTTCTTCCTCCTCTGTAAAGCATGTAGCTTAGGCATTTCCTTGAATGACTTGTAAAGATGAGGGATTTTGTGTCTCAAGTACCTAGCACGTGGTTGGTGTTCGATAAATGGTTGTTATTAGCCTCACTAGGCCAACCCAGCTGTGACTAGAGTCATAGCCCCTTTGGGGGTCTGTTCCTCCAGTCCCCCACTTCCCTATTTCACATTTCTCCCAAGTAGTATTGCTGCCCCATAACCTGACGTCTCTCTCCTTGTTTCTCGAACTGGCTACAGGAGTGATAATAAGATTCCCCCATACTGCTGTGGCAGATAACTGTTAACACTTCAGGTGCTCACAGAATACAGTTTGCAGCTAATTCCCACCACCACCACCTCCCAATAAAACCAGTTTTCACGTAGCTCATGTAGCATGCTGCTTTAAAAAGGCTTGAAGCAGTAATTATAAAATATTCTTAAGGATCCAAAACGAAGCCCTCCTACTGCTTGTATCATTCTAATTTTCTTAGTTGCCATCAAATAAAATCTGGGAAGAATGCTTTAAAATAGAAGAGAGGAAAACGAAAGACTCAAGTTATATATTTAAAATCCGTCTGGGGCTGAACTTGGTATTGCTTCTTTAATCCTTTTTGTGTCAGAGTAGATCTATACAAACGGCACAAGGCTTATTATGTTTTAAAAAGTACTTATCACATTTTAAGACCGTTAGTGTGGGCCAGTTTTACTGAGGGACCAAAGTGAAATTAAACTTTTTGTTTTTGCTTTGAAAACAGATACTACTTTTAACTTTGAGTGTTATGGCCTGTTCTTCGTACACATAGCAGATACCCTCTATAGCTATTTATTTTGTATTATTGTAATAGCTTGTCAGTACATCTAATATTTCTATACCCCTTTAATAATAGCTAAACATTTATATTGGCGATATACTTGATAAAGTTATAGTCCTCAAATTATAATCACATTTTCAAGGTGACAGTTGACAACATAGTTTCCAACCATTAACAGATTTGTTCTTTCAGATAGGCAGTTAAGAAGCTAGTGAAAATTACCTGAAAGTAGGAAAGTGTTCTAGGAAATACCACTTAGCATCTTCTGACTTTAGTCCAGTCAAGAATAAGATCTGTGTCCCCGGCATGAGCACTTTATAATTCATAGATCTTGGGCTGGGAACCTAGTGTTGTGTAAATTCTTAAGAATAATTTAGAAGCATCATTATGGGCATCCAGCCAGAAGTCCTACCTGCCAGCTCACTAACAACCCCTCCTCACCCATGAAGATCCATATTGCTTAAAATGCCACGTCTACCCCCTAGCTTACTCTATGGCAAGGGAGTTAGGAAAGTTGTGTCACTTTTTTTTTAAGGGCCCATAAATGTCATACATACAATAAAATATTCTGAGAGATTTTTCAGTTTGATGCTGTTTCTCTCGGCAAACAAAAAAGGCTCTTGCGTGGAAGCCAGAGATGGGATTAAAGACTCAACAATGAGGAGGTCACATTCTGGCTGTGTCCAAATATGTGTTTTGTGTCTATTTTTATGGCATATGCAGATATCTACATTTTCATGTTATGTCACCAAACACACCTGAATCTAACACTGAAATCTCAACCACAAAGAAAGAGATGAATTATGTTGGTGTAAGTTTAAATTTTAGAACCCCTAAACACAAAAATCTTCTGGAATTAGGCGAGTGGTGATGGTCATACAGCTTTCTGAATATACCAAAACCACTGAATTGTGCATTTTAAAAAGATGAATGTATATTATATGAATTACATCTCAAAAAGAAAAAATAATCCCCAAGTAAAATGTTTCAAGAAGATTGACATCCAGCCCGCCATCTTCTTTTCATAGATCCCAAGTGACACCAGAGGTGCCTATACAGAAGCCATACTTACGGGAGGGAGATCTTTCTGTCCAATTTGGAGCTAATTAATGACTATAAATCCTGTGTGTGCTCCTATTTATAGGGGAAAGTGGGTGGAATATTCATTTTTGTACACAAATATATATGCACCCATACATAAACCTATACAAATATGTGCACACGGTGGGCCACCTGGTGTTGGCTTCAGTTTGCGTTTGAAACTCAGCTGTATCATGACTTCCTATGGTCTCTGGTGTAGCTGCTCTGCTTATCTTCATGACTAGATTCCAAGACACAAAAAAGAAACTTTATTGCGAGAAGAATATAGAACATTTATTCTAAACGTCTTTTATTGTCCTTCTTAAGTTTGACCTGGACAAATTTGTGCAGTGGTATTTATCTACTCTGAGACGTTGGTTTGTAAATTAATTTATTTCAAGTGAAGTGAAATTCAGACTGAAGGTTTGTCCATAGAAATACGTCATCTACATTTTCATTTTCATGCAAGCCCCCAGAAAACAAACGAATATGTGTAGCTGTTTTAGTATATTTTAAAATTTAGTAGCCAAGCCCCTAATAAGTAATTACCAACTCCAGGAATTATAATACTATTTTCAGTTTTAAGGAGATGACTTGTTTCTGTTGAGGGAAAGTTAGTTTTCTAACAATGTAATCTACTGACAGCACCTTTTAGAGAACTGCAGCCTTCATCTACTTCTGGAAGATGGGATGCTTTTCTTGTTTAATTAAAGAACTACCTGCACAAATGTGGGTTAAGCCTTAAAAAGCACAGCTAATTAATTGAATTCAGCGAGTCTCCCAAAGCATAATGAAGATTATGTTATCACCTATTTGAGATGAGCAACTCCTAGAAGGAATCAGGAATGCTCAAACTCTCTTGAGTTGGGACACAGAGTATTATCTGTCATTTCTAATTGAAGTATCTTAGCCATGTTTAGTATAATTAGATTTAGAATGTTTCATTTCTTTCATGAGGTTAGAAATAGTAATTCTCTTACCAAAGTGTAACTCAAACAGGAAGAAAATAATTCCTCCAAGTGTACAAAAAGTTTGTCTTGCACGTACTAATTTTTGTAGATCAGTCGTCCCTACATGTAATTTTGTTTTATTTTTTTTTTTTAACGTTTATTTATTATTGAGAGACAGAGAGAGACAGAGCATGAACATGGGAGGGGCAGAGAGAGAGGGAGACACAGAATCCGAAGCAGGCTCCAGGCTCTGAGCTGTCAGCACAGACCCCGACGCGGGGCTCAAACTCAAAACCCGCGAGATCACCACCTGAGCCGAAGTCGGACGCTTTACTGACTGAGCCACCCAGGCATCCCATCCCTGCATGTAATTTAAAATTAAACTAAACTATTTAATTATACTTGGAAGAAACAATACAAAAATATGAAGTGAAGCTTACTTGTACTTACATTATTTGCCATCCTTCCATAGCTAATGAAATAACAGACAAGTTACCACTTTTGTTTTTAACTTGTCAAGTGAAGTTTAAATTTTGCTAGACTTCTAACCTGGGGGGGGGGGCGGGGGGATGGCTCTCCTTTCTCTTACTGTGTTGGGCATTTCCTTACAGTCAAGATAAGCGAATCCATCTTTGAAAAATGTTTTTCTATCAATGAAAATAAACATATTTTGTTAGTTTTCCTCATTACCGAGACTGTCATTGGCTTTTGGAAATATTTATGTTTATGAAATAATGTGCTTTTAATGAGTAGTAATAGTCAAGAGTATGGTTTCCATCTGCCTGTGATAACTTCCTGATAAACTTCAGAAGGCTGCCACTCATTTTGAGCATGGATAATCCAGTGAACTCATTGTTGTAAGACGGTGGAAATTGCCAGCCTAAGCCCTGTTGAGGATTCTTGAGCAAACTGGCTAAGAAGGAACAGGTGGTTTCTGATGATGCCTGTTCGCTGATTGAGTTATACCTACTACTTGAGGAAAGCAAAAATGTTATGCATATTAAGAATCTCTAAGTAGGCTTATTGATGACCTCCAGAATGAATTCTCCAAAAAATGTATTCCATTTTTAGTAAGTTTTGCTTCCTGTTAAAGTAGTAGTACCTGAGAAAAATTGCATCACACTGACACGTTTTGACATTATCGGTAAGCCGTTTTCTTTTTTAGAATTTGATTTGTATGCTAGAGCAGGGATCTGCAAACTACGGCCCGTGGGACACATCGGCCCACGGCCTGTTTTTGTAAATAAAATTTTATTGGAACACAGCCACACCCCTTGTTTATTAATCATCGTCTAGGACTGCTTTTGCACAACAGTGGCAGAGTTTGAGTAGTCTCAACAAAGACCATGTGGCCTGCAAATCCTACAGTGCTTAGTGCCTGACCATTTACATGAAAAGTTTGTTGACCCCTGTGCTAGAGTATAATCTAAGACTGGTTTTTTAAATGCTGGAAAAACTGCAGTCTGGTTAGCCAACTGCCAGTTAGTTATTACTGACGAGATTTTGTTTTTAGTTTGACAT
Source organism: Panthera uncia (assembly GCF_023721935.1). Classification (NCBI taxonomy): domain Eukaryota; kingdom Metazoa; phylum Chordata; class Mammalia; order Carnivora; family Felidae; genus Panthera; species Panthera uncia. Next base: position 16,466,094 of record NC_064813.1, read on the forward strand.
TTAAATTTTAAAAAATTTCTACCGGAATGATAAAATAAGATATGTTGGGTAAAGGAAGAGTGTAAAATGATTTCAGATATCCAGATTTTTCTCTCTCAAATCTTCATTTGCAGACAACGTAGACATTGAAACATTTATCTGTAGGCATTTGTCTTTGGATGTCAAAAAGCTGTTTGCTGAGGTGGGATGCTGATAATTATCAACTCTGGAAAGAATTACCCAAAGGAAAATACGTGAGAGTGGAGTGCGTTGTTGCAAATAAAACTGTGCTGGATCTTTTAGGAAAACATTTCCTCCTGACCCTTAAATGTCTCTAGAAACATGTGCCAAGAATTCATTCTAGCAGCAGACGACACACCCAAAATGCTGAGCTTGAGTCCACGGAGCTGCCTCTTTCCCCGTCACTTTTTCCTGTAAGGCTTAGTTTATTTTCTTCTGAATGCCGGTTCACATTTCCCTGGTTTCTCACGGAATAAATGACGTTCCCCATCCCTCGTCCTGCCTCACCCACCGCCCAGCCCCCAAGACGCAGAAGACCACTAGAAACGTTCCCCTCCCTGGCCATTTCATTCTGTTGCCTGAAGATGAACTGTTCGGCAAGGCTTCTGACCTTGTCACAGGAGGAAGTTCCTCCCACCCAGCTTTGGTAACACGGTCTAAACAACTCACACCGGAGCGGCTGATAGTTCCACAGGCAGCGTTTCCATCAGCACGCGAACTGCAGATGGCAGCGTGGACAGGGAGGGGCTTCGTCTTCCTGAGTTGAGACTTGCCCACTGGCTGCCTCGAGTGTCCTTTCTTCCAGCGAATGTTTGCAGTCAGAGAGAGAGCTTGGAGTAAATGACACTCTCAGGAAAAACCAAATAGCAAAACGGCCTCGACAGGGGTCTGCTGTTGTGACTGCCGTTTGGTAAATGTATCAGTAGGTGTGCAATTTCATTGGATATTCTGTTTTGTTTTGTTTTGTTTTGTTTTTCAATTGTCTTTGTACCTATGATTGAGAACGGTAGTTGGTCTATGACTGTTGAGGAGGTAAGTTTTTTTGTTTCTTTTTTTTTTTAAATCTGTGTGTGTGTCTGTGATACCGGCGTCTGTCTGTCTGAAAAATGCAGTATCCTCCTCCCAGAAGTTACAGAGCAAACTTGCCCGGCTGTTCGGCTCCCATGCCAGGCGGGGGAGGGCACCGAGGAGGACAGCGTCGTCCACCTTCTGTTCAGGTGATGTCGGGGTGTGCAGGATGGAGGACGTTTCCAGCGGTGCGGTGTGAGGGTTCCGGGTTCTGTAGGTGGCGTCTCCCGCAGGCTTCTCGGAGCGGAGAGGGGAGCCGTCTGCCTGCGGGGCCGACCGGCTGGGCACCGCTGGGCACAGCTGCCGGCGCGAACCAGGCTCCCGGCTGACCCCCCGGGCGCTGGCGGGCGGGCCGCCCTCGGGGACATCGCAGGATGAACCTGGCCCGTCCAGACGGAACTCCGTCGGGGCAGCAAGGCGAACCGTTTGGCGCCTCAGTCAGTTGCGGGGAACACAAGCTTTGGCCCCTCGGGAAGGGCTGCCACAGACAGCCGAGCAAGAAAGCCGGCTGGACCCCTCGGTGAGCGCGGGCCGGGCCCCGCGCAGGGACCCTCCACCTCGCCGGGGAGCGGTGCCTCTGCGGTGCAGGGAGGACTTTGGAGGACGATGCTGCATTTTCGGCCCCACGGCTTGCTTTCCCACGTGTCTGCGCGCAGCGCGGGCGTCACCTTCCCACTGTGCTGCTTGCTGTGTGCCACACGCCCAACTGAAGCTTCTGCTAAAGCCGAGCCAGCAGGTGCGCCCCTGAGGCGGCTGTGCTTCCTAGGGACCCTTAGACGCTCACAGCTCCCCCCAGGTCTGTCCCCTGGCCACCGCCTCCACCCCCGTGACGCGGCCGCGTGCCACAGGCGCAGTAAGGGGAACTTTCCGGTCAGCACACCGGCGGAGCTCCTGGCTCTTCTCAGATAACATCAGGCGTCAGGCCTTTATCTCCAAGCAGCGGTGAAGTACCACCTGCTGCATCTTGAAAATACTTGGAACAGAGGGCTCTTCCCTGTGCGATTTCCTCTGCAGGTTATTTGCACTCCCCCGGAAGCGTATGTCGCTGTGACCTGAAAAACTGGTAGCTGCCACGTGGTCACTGGTGGTAAATGACTGTAACCTAAGTGAGAGTTGAGCGGACTCTGCAGTTTGGAATCCCGCAAGTAGGATTTCAGTGGGAACCGGACGCCTAATTCAGGAATCGGTGTCAGAGTAGCATCCCCGTGGTCTCTCGGAGGGACTGGTCAAGAAAGAGAAAAATCGCTCCTGGGCCCCAGCGGTCTGCTTTGTGAACTATGTTGTGAAGAAAAGGGGCTCGGTATTGCTGCTTGTTCCCCGTGAGGAGGACACGGATTGGAAAAGTTTCCGAAACCCCCCTCCCCCGCTTTTTTTATATATAATTCTCAGCTTTCTACAGATATGCAAGTTGGTTCCACGAAAAGGAGGGATATTTAGACAAATCAGGGTAAAAGACTAACTCTCTGGCCTCTGCTAGAATTTGGATTGCTTCAGCAACGATCGAAAGATTGAGCTGTAGATGCCCATGATATATATATATATATATATATATATATATATATATATATATATGTTAGTGTCTCCTTTTATTACACTTCTGTGGAGGTTAGAACTTCTATAGATCGAGGGGACCGCCAGAATTTGATGAGTGCAATGTGCCCTACAAATACGTACACTGTCTTTGCAGGGATATCTTGGGAAAGCGTTCCTGGCAAGGCCATGCATTGGGGAGGTTACGTTGTATCTTGGTCAAAAAACGAAGATCCAGTGTGGTTTCCGGTAGAATATGAGCTTCTAACAGGAGTGGACTTTTAAAAAGTTCTCATTTGGACATTTTATCCTTTTCAACGGAATTGAAATTCCGAATGATTTTTAATTTTTTTAAACAACATTTTAAACACCTGTGTTGTGTATTCATTGTAGAAAACTTAGAAACGTTTGTAAAGTACAAAGGCAACCATAAAAATAAATCTACCTACAATTAATAGTGTTATTTATGTTGTTAGGAAAATGAGATTTTCTAGTTACTTTGTCTTTTTTACTTCTGTAAGGTGGCTTAAGCATTTCTTTCATCATTAGATATTTTTCCCTTAATTTTAACACTGCGTGGAATTCTATTATGAATTTATTTAAAAGTATTTAAGAGATTTTTGAACTGTTTTTATCTTCTTCCATAGATTTCTTTTTCAGAAATGTTTTGGTGGGGCGCCTGGGTGGCTCAGTCAGTTGAGTGTCCGACTCTTGCTTTTGGCTCAGGTCGTGATCTCAAGGTTCTTGAGTTTAAGCCTTGAGTTGGGCTCTGCGCTGACAGCTTGGAGCCTGTGTGGGATTCTCTCTCTCCCTCGCTCTCTGCCCCTCCCCCGCTCGTACTCTATCTGTCCCTCTCAAAATAAATAAACAAACATTAAAAAAATGTTTTGGCATTCCCCAGCTATCCCACTCTTCCTTTTCCAAAAGAGAAGACAGAAATAGACCCTGCGGGCTAGTTCTAGTCAACACGCAGGTTCGTCCTTTGACCTCCCCGCTGGCCCTGCCGGGGGGACCCTCTACCTCCATGAAAGTCTTGGGCTCTGCCCTCACCACCGGTTTCTTAGCCCTTCTTTAAAAAACAAAAAGAAAAACAGCAACTAGGCTCTCTTTTTCCCATGTAACCAATCCTGGCTTGTTCTGTGGAAGATAAGAGCCATCCATCCACCCCACATGCTGTGCTGTGACATGCTATCTTCCGGGGCATAGATGAGTCTTCTGGCTGTGTGGCACTGCTTTGTCTGAGTTTCTGCCGCCCTTGCAGAAAACACCATTAGGAGTATAAATCTGAAAAACAGGAAGGTCTCATCGCATTGAAGTCTTTCCTGTCAGCTCTCTGAATCTCCTGTAACTGCTAACAGTAGCAAAAACAAAAACAAAAACAAAAAATCACTTTTGATACTTTGGAGTGGAAGATAGTAAATTGCCCTTCTGAAAATCGACGTGAACGTACAGAATGTAACTTGGACCTTTCATCATATAACTTTTTTTCAGATTTTTCCTGGGGAGTTCAAGAGGAAAAAAAAAAAAACAAAACAGCCCAGTGATTTCTTTTACCCAGAACCTCTTAATCTGAAGTTTTAAAAAACACTCAAACAAATATTTAGAGACACTGTCGTAGGGACTGTTGCTCTTTACAAATAGAAAAACTGGTGTTCAGGAAGCTATTTTTACCCCAAGAATGGAAATGTCCGTTGATAGCAAAGTCACCAACCCCTATCCTGATTCTGGAGTTAGTGCTCTTAATTAAATATATTCCATGAATTTGAACTCTGATACTAGACAGACGACTTGAAGAAATGTCTAGCGGTTCCCCCCATTTCACCCCTTCTATGTTGTGCCGTTTCCCTTGAGGTCAAGGGCGGGATTATTGTGCATGTCTCAAACAGAGAAGGGCCCGTGTCTGTGCTCTAGGTCTAGATGAAAATGTCACAGGACTGGGGATATGTGGGGAGATTTTGCCTTTTGTGGCACGTGTTTTATAACGAAGCCTTTTCTAAGGGTGCCTGTAAGGGACAGTTGCAAGTCTCACCGGGTAGAGAACCGCATCTGCACTGCTAGCTTGACTCACTGTCGTTTCCCAGACAGCAGCCCTGCGTCCCTGTGCCACTCGTGCCTTCTCCTTTCTTCACCTTCAGAGGTTCACTTTGTTGTCGTTGGCTTGTGTTTCCTCCCCAGCCCCCTTGGCCTCTGCTAGTACGTCCAGGTGCTAATGCCCACCTCTGGCTGTCGCTCTTTTCCTGCAGAGGGAGAACCGGAGACTACAGGAGGCCAGCATGAGGCTGGAACAGGAGAATGATGACCTCGCCCATGAACTGGTCACCAGCAAAATTGCTCTGCGAAACGACTTGGATCAGGTAAACTTGGTTGACCTCCCACCGTGACGACTTCCTCAAGGGTGAGGACTGAGTGGCGCCCACCACAGTCCCGCCGGGGCTCACGCTGTGCTTGATACCGACTTGGCTGCCTGTTGGATGGAGGGACGGGCGATGGGGCGGGAGGGGGCAGCTTGTGCTGATGGGAGAGGGCGGGAGACGCGGAGCCTTTGAGAACGGAGGGTTTGGGCTATTTCCAAACAGCATGTGCGACGTATTTTTTTTATAACTCTCAACTTCTCTGGTGTCTCTTCTCTTCATTGGTACTTTTCCTAAGCCGAGGGCTGCCAGCATAATTACCCGGAGATATCAGTCACCAAGAGTATACGGATGCCCTTCAAACATTGGAGGGCACTTCTTTTTGTGGAACAAAAAGAATTCTCAGCTACAATAAATGTGAAGATTTTATATGAAGTGTGTACATTAAGACGTATGTCTTGTTGGATTGGGAGGCGTTCTAGTGGCTACTAAGGGCCAAGGCCGCCTGGGTGTGAATCCTGGCATTACCGTTTACTAACCCCATGACCCTGGGTGGTTCGGACCCTGCCTGTGGGTTTTGAATAAGGCAAAGTACTTGAGCAGTGTGCGTTCCAAAAATGTTAGCTGTTGCTAGAAGACCTTAAATTGTTCAGCTTCCCTGGTTCTTTCCACCAGTACCGACAGCTTTAGGACTTCCTGTTTTCCATTGCTAGTGTTTTCTTTTTTTTTTATTAAAAAAAAATTTTTTTTTAACGTTTATTTATTTTTGAGACAGAGAGAGACAAAGCATGAATGGGGGAGGGGCAGAGAGAGAGGGAGACACAGAATCGGAAGCAGGCTCCAGGCTCTGGGCCATCAGCCCAGAGCCCGACGCGGGGCTCGAACCCACGGACCGCGAGATCGTGACCTGAGCCGAAGTCGGACGCTCAACCGACTGAGCCACCCAGGCGCCCC